>NC_034596.1:112649159-112666384 GCF_900095145.1 Mus pahari | reverse complement strand
AAAAAAAAAAAAAAAAAAAAAAAAAAAAAAAAAAAAAAAAAAAAGAAAAGAAAAGAAAAGTAACTTGATAGTGTGTAAACTTATGATAGTTGTGCTGCATAATTAAGTATCACTGAGGGCTGGAGAGATGGCTCAGTGGTTAAGAGCACCAATTGTTCTTCCAGAGGTCCTGAGTTCAATTCCAGCACCATGGGATCTGATACCTTCTTCTGGTGTGTCTGAAGAGAGCAATGGTGTACTCATATACATAAAATAAATTAATAAATAAATCTTTAAAAAATAAAAATAAAGTATCACTGAAAGCCACCAAGATGGCTCAGTGGCTACAGGTGCTTGCCTATAGAATCCACCTGTAGCCTGACCAATCCAGTTCAATCTCTGGGATCCACAGAACAGAAGCATAGAACTGATTCCAACTCCTGCAAGTTGTTGTCTGACCTCAGCATATATGTTGTGACAAGTGTGCTTACACTCACGCACTCACACACACACACTCCAAATGAAAATGTCCCTGGCTTACTGACATCTAAGATGTGTAAATGAAGACTACATGATGATTTTCTTTCTTTTAATTAGGAGCTGAAGCTAATTTTATGTTAAAAGTCCGTCCTCTGAAGAAATACCCCGTGGATCTTTATTATCTGGTTGATGTGTCAGCGTCAATGCACAATAATATAGAAAAATTGAATTCCATTGGAAACGATTTATCTAAAAAAATGGCCTTTTTTTCCCGTGACTTCCGTCTTGGTTTTGGCTCATATGTGGATAAAACTGTCTCACCATATATTAGTATTCACCCGGAAAGGATCCACAATCAGTGCAGGTAGCTAATGTTTCATGTGGATAATAATAAAAGAATCTTTCTTATGTTGTTTATTCTTATAAGAAGTCTTGTCATGTTTTAAAATATTGCCTTATTAAATAAAAGTTAAATACATTTGAGAAGGATCTTTGTTCCTCTCTGGAAACATTTAAGTGATATTTCCTCAAATATTTTTATTTACTTTTTTTTCATACAAGAAAATCTTACCTTTTATTAGTAATTTTGTATGAATTTACAGCAATGAGGTTGACATGAATATAAATACCTCTGGGTATACTATATTTCTCCTTTGTGGTTGCTCCAAATTTGTTGACTTTTTTGATTGAGAAATGACTCTGTAAACCTCTTGTCCCATAAATCATTTTCCGTGAAGGTATTTTCTATCTCTGTAAATTGCTCAAATCATTTCACTGTACACATTCAAACTTGCAGAAATAGTTATCAATTGTATGGAATGGTATTAACTTATCTTTTACAGGACTTTGAGAAGTCTTCTCCTATTTGTTTATTTCTTTATCCATTCATTCATTAAAGTTTTCTGTGATGAGATGTTACTTTGTAGTTTAGACTGACCCAGAACTCATAATCCTGATGCCTCTGTCTCCCTTGGACTTGGGTAACATTATGCCAAGTGTGAACAATCTCCTTGAAGGAGAGCCTACCCAAGGAATGGGTCTCTTTCTGAGATGCAAGAGTGTTTACCAAAGTCTTTCTCATAAGATTTAATGCTCACTAATAGTTCCACAGCAAACTCCATTTGCAAAATTAATGTGATATCTTTTAGAAATAAAAGTGCAATATGCTACTTATGCTGAATTCCCAAATTATCTCCCTGGATGTGTTTCTCATCAGCTCCAAAACAAACTGTGATTGGAAATTAGTACAAATTCTTCTGTTCCTCTTAAAAATTCAGCCATCATTAGCATACTTCATTGTGCTTCATTGTCCTGTATTCGTGAAACACATAGAATCTTCATTTTTGAACATAAACTTATAGTTCTATATTCAGCTCACAAAAAAAGTGTTCATCAACATTAAATCCTCCAATCTTACAAATATTTTGATACAAAAATTTCCCCACTCCTCCAAAAATCCACTTCTTTGTTACAGAAACTATATAATTTGACTGTTACTAGTACTTTGAAAACTTTAAGGAAGCATAGAAAACTAGATTTTGAACTTCCTTTTCTTACACAGTGACTACAACTTAGACTGTATGCCTCCCCATGGATACATTCATGTGCTGTCTCTGACAGAAAACATCACTGAGTTTGAAAAAGCAGTCCACAGACAAAAGATCTCTGGAAACATAGACACCCCTGAAGGAGGTTTTGATGCCATGCTTCAGGCTGCCGTTTGTGAGGTAAGTAGTTTTCAATGCTGGGTGCCTGAGTTCTCAGATGTAGCTGAGGGTGCGAGAGTCTTATGTTCTAGTGGATTTGTGCAGTGGAAACAACATGGAGAAATACATTTTTAAAAATCTCATTTCTCATCACTCTTGGAATTCATTTTGCTGTATGCCAGGATAGCAGAGGCAGGTTGGGAAACGGCTATAGAGAGAAGATAAAATCTAACAAAGAGAATGTTTTTTGCTTGTACACACCTCAAAACAGAGCCAGAAGGAGTCTTGTGTCCCACTCCTGTCATGTCATTTGGCTTATTCTTCCTCCAGTGGACCATGTGCCCCTGTAGTCAGGAACTAGAGTGGCCAGATGATAGTGAGGGAGTGAAGGGTAAACAAATACTTAGGCATGCTATTTTAGAGACAGTACATCATTCAGGCCTGACAATGTTTGTCAACTCAAACATATCGTTTACTTGAGGCAAAGACCACAGTGAGATCCATGTCATTGTACAGGGTCTAATTACATGTTTATTTTAAGAGTCATATTGGATGGCGAAAAGAAGCTAAAAGATTGCTGCTGGTGATGACAGACCAGACATCACATCTTGCTCTTGACAGCAAATTGGCAGGCATAGTGGTGCCGAATGACGGAAACTGCCATCTGAAAAACAACGTCTACATCAAATCGACAACCATGGTAATGTAGCAACAGCCTTTCCTAGCTATGATGACTCCTTAGGCTAAGATGAAAGTTAAAATAGTCAATTCAGCCACCCTTATCACAGGAAATTACCTAAAAGCAATATGCAGAACCAAGATGGGCCAGGAACCAACATCTATGGAGCAGAATACTCTACAATTACTGGTCAAATAAGTTGATGTCTAAAAGTCATTGATACTGTCTAGTAACTGACTCTGAAAAGCTACTTAGAACTGTAGAGGTTTTTGATATTGTTTTTTTTAAACAAAGTGATACAAGGACTCATTTTCATGTGATTCAAAGGTCTTTAAAAGAAAGAAAAATATGGCTTTGCTTTGTGGAAATAAGCTACTTCTATGAGATTAGTATCTATAAATAAAATAAGAAGTGACAAAAGAAATGGAAATGGTCTGAGGATTCTTCAGAATATAATACTAAATAAGCTAAATAAAGATCATGAGAAGAAGCATAAAACAAGGCAGGCTTTGTGTGCCCACATGGATCATCCTCCTTCTGCAACACAGAGGGCTTCTGGGGCTGCTAGGGCTGCTTGAGGGATGCAGCTTGTCTGAATTGCTTTCCAAAAGTTAGCATAAGATTTTAATCATGTATTTAAATGCAGCCTTTTATCACCATATTTCCCCTAGCATTAGCTAATTGTAGACATGAAAAAAAGGGGCAACAGGGTATCATTTGTGTATGATGTTGACAGCTATTTACTTGAAAATGTTTGATGAAAGCTGATAAATTTCTCAATTCACAAGTTCCATTGCTTAGTACCACATAAACTAGGCATGGTGGTTCATGCTTCTAATTCCAGCGTTCAGGATGTAGAGACAAGAAGATCCGAAATAAATATCATCTTCAGATATATAGCAAGTTCAAGACCAACCTAGACACAGCAGATTCTGTTTCAAACAATAAAATTTTATGCATACGGCATAAAATTTATCGTTACAACTCTAAACAGTAGTTATCATTATCATCCTTTTACTTACAAAAACACTCAAGGTTAGGAAAGCTAAGCTAAACCTGTGTGAAGATGGAAACTACAAAAGTAATGAACTGTGGGTCTGGGACCTAGTGCATTTCAATCTGTACTTTTAACTACCTTGTCAAAGGGTCTCAATCAAAAAGTAAAGAAATAACAAAATGATTATCCTGGTGCATTTTCAGTTCTAAGTTTTACACTGTAACCTTTACCCACAGAAGAATAAACACATATGTCTTGGTTTTATCTGAGTTATAAAAGATAATTTAAGAAAATTTCTCTGTACAGATTTTCCTATGAGTGCCTTGCTGTTGGCATTGATGGTATACTATTAAATAAATCTATTTACTAGTGTTTCCCTTACACTAAGTGTCATAATAAAAACTTGTGTTAACCTAGTGTTTCAGTCTGCCCAGCAATAATGTCAACTTAGAGTATGACATTCTTTCCCAAAGGACAGCAGTTCATACAAAATTTTAGATGATGGAAAAGATAGGTTAATACTTAGAGCCTAGAAGTCCATTTTGTTTCCCTACCTAGCTCCCCCAAACTTACTCTCAAACTAAGTTAGAGCCCTTCCATTCACCGACCCTTGGCAAAGGCGAAGAATTGTACAAAGATCTTCCACCACAAGAAGGAGACCAAGGAGCACATTGTGGAAGGCATCAAGTGAACCTGGTCAATGGGCATTCAGATGCCAGTAAGACTCAGTCCTGAACTCACAAACTCAAATACGTAAGACTAGTGCACTAGTGTGTATGATATACTCACTAGTGCTTCCTATTCAGACTTGATGTTCCCTTCTCACAGCTTTTCATGTGCCCCAATCATTAGTCAGTGATTCTTCACTCTTCCATATGCTTCCTCAGAACTCCTTACTGCCTGCTCCATCTGTCATTCCTCTCCCTGAATCCCCAATGGGATAGAGTAGCTGCTGACTGGGTCAGCATCTTAGATAACTGATAGAGAACCACTGAAGGTAACTCGCTATTACTGCATACTTATGCTTCCTTGCATAGAAAGATATTTAATACTCTTGTTCTTGCTCTCACACAGTTTTGTATAACATGTACTTCACTTTCAGCATGCTATCTATAGAAGTTTACTATTGACCATGAAGTATATTTGATTTTTTTTCAAACTGCCAATGAAGAAAGCAAAGTTAAGAACATACTTGATTATTTTAATTCATAGCTTAGCTAAATTAGTTAACAAACGTGTGTGTGTGTGTGTGTGTGTGTGTGTGTTTATTGGGATTTTATTATGGGGGCAGGAGTTGCCACCACAAGGTATGCCCCTCCCACCAAGCAGGTCCGTTCTAATCCTCCTGTGCTTTCTGGGACTTTTTCTTTTTCTTTGTACTGCTCTTTGTGAAGCTAGCAGCAACTTCAGGCTCCTCAGAAAATTTCCTTTTCTTCTTAGAGGTGGTGGGGTTTGCTGCCTCCTCTTCTGGTTCACTGGCCACTTCCTCCTTAGGTGAAGACTTCTATCTCTTAGGAGCACTTACACTGCTGTGATCATCTCTTCAAGGTCACTGGCCAGAGTTAACAAACTTATGAAGTTATATTCATTTCAGTGCTCTCTTTTTTTACTAAAAAATGGATTTTCCTTAACATTCAAGATCACAAAGGCATTTATAACTAATATTGACATCAGACAATTACATTTAAGCAAAGACTTGCAATCTTTTTTTTTAAAGATTTATTTATTTATTTTATGTATATGAGTACACTATAGCTGTCTTCAAACACACCAGAAGAAGGCATTGGATATAGATGGTGGTGAGTTACCATGTGGTTGCTGGGAATTGAACTCAGGACCTGTGGAAGAGTAGACGGTTCTCTTAACTGCTGAGTCATCTCTCCAGCCCCAACTCGCAATCTTTTAATAAAGAAATTTGTTTAGTAAAGAAATTTAGTTAATTATTTTTGCTGCTGTTGATTAAGAAATGGGCTCTTCTACATCAAAAGATGTTAATTATACTTTCACTTCTGAGCATGAATTTTGGATACATTAATAAAAAGACATTCTTTAGCATTAAAATATTTCTCAAAAGCTTGAAGTCTATATGCAGTTTTTTAACAAATATTGTTTTTATCTTGTGGGCTTTAAAAACCAACAAAACACTTATTAGCAGATGACTGTACTATGTGCTTTAAAACTGAAAACATGCTGAGAACATTTTTGCAGTTATTTTATGAAACCCAATTTGAATGCTGTACATGTTCTCAGAAAAGTAGGCAGGAAATGATCTCTGCAAACGATGCCTAACTGAACTTACTCTTAATCGAGAGCAAATGTCACATGCAAAAATGACCTGCCCAGGACCACAGGAACCCGGCTCTGCTTCTGCAGAACCTTCAGGAAGGGATTCAACTAATATCTAAAACCTAAGCTCAAGAATGCTTAAATTTCATTTACAAGTTATGGGATAAACTACCCTGTTTAAATTAAATGTTTGAGTTAAAATGTTTAAGCAGAAAACATTCATTCTTTTTGAAAAGCTTACAAAAATTGATAGCCCTTGCCCTCCTTTACTAAGTGGAATTTCATGATTACAGTTTGAGGCCTAGGAGACATATTCAAACACCCTACCATATGTACTCTTTGGTTGGTGGTTTAGTCCCTGGGAGCTGTGGGGTTACTGGTTAGTTCATATTGTTGTTCCTCAGCCTTTTTACTTTTCAAAAGCATAACCTCACAGGACAGGTAGAGATGCTGTTTTACTTCTCATGGGTAATTATGTAAAGGTCAGTCCTGAAAACAATCCCACCCCACTCCATGGAAGGGCCTGCAGTAAATGTCAGTCAGGGAAACATCAAGACCTGGCCCACTTCTCACTGTTGGTACGGGTTTAGTAATTACAGAATTCTAGAGCAAATTCTTTTTATTCAACATCCCAGTTATGTAATAGGGTACCACCATAATTCTGAGGAGTATAAACTAGTATTTCTATATGTCTTACTCACACAGAGTCAGGACCGCAGATCGATTAACCCTGTGTCCTAGTCACATAGTTTGCCAGTCACCACCCCTTCCTTATAATACTTACCTGCTATGATTGGCTTGTAAAGAGACAGGGTTTATTTTTAACCCAAGTTTTTGGGAAGTTGTGGTCCATAAAGTTTGTCCCCATCATACTGGGACTATGGTGTCAAAACTGCTTACCTTGCAGCCAGGGAGCAATAGATAGAGACTCTGCAGTCTTGTCCCAGGGCATGCCCCAGTGGCCTCAATAATTCTAATAAATCCCACCAGTCAAAGGTTCCAGTGTTACTCTCTAGCTGCACAGTGTGCAGACCAGTCTTGAACCATGTGGGCTTTTGAGAGATATTTAAGATCCAAATTAAGGGCAGACCTGGCAGTTGCAGAGCTGGGAGATGTAGCCCCAGTATCATTGCTCCGTCCAGGTTACCTGTTCTGATTTTCTTTGGGAAATTTTAACTTTTAAGAGGACGTTTTCATGCCAAATACATTTTAGCTATCATAACACAGAGAAAGGAGTACTGCCCTTTAGTGGAGAGTCAGACATTATGTTTCATATTTTTCTATTTCATATGTATTCTGTACAGACTGTATTGCATAGTACACCATCTACAGACACACTCTCAAACAAAGAGAACATTCATTCCCCAAATGTTGGTAACCCCACTCTTGCCCAGCCTGCCCTTAGCTGTTATCAGGATCTGCCATGTGCTGAAGACCCAGACTGTTGAGACAGAGGTAAATGGACAACATATGTTCCAAGTTTTCATCTCCAGATGTCTTCACTATCACACTGTTTCCAGTGTACCTGCCTTGCTCTAAAACATAAACTCACTAAAAAGTGAAGTTTTCAATATCTTATTATAGTTTTCAGTACTACAAACTCTTCACTCACCTTTGCTTCTTACATTCATTTTACTTAAAATGAAGAAAGCCTTTAGCACTTTCTTTGGCCCCTTGGCTATGGACACTATTATAATTCAGCCAGACTTCTAGCACAGTAATCTATTTGACTGAAAGTGTTCCCCAACAACCTCTTTTCCCTCCTGACATTTATACGTCCCTTCCCACAAGCTTAATAACTTAGCAACACCCCTGGCATGTTCCATCCTTTCGCCCTTTGCCCCTGAAATGCACCTTATCGCCATTAATTATTTTCAGAGTTTAGATAAGCAATATGTAGTGGGTTAGGTGGAGGGGGGAGGTAGGGTTATGTGCAAGATTTGAGGAGTCATGACATCACCAGGACAGGACAGCTGAGAGAGAATGTGTTCTCCTACTAGCAGAATAAAAGATAAAATGCTTAAAAAAATAATGTGCTTCATGGAGGAGAGGTGAGGAGGCTTGAGAAATGGCCATTAATCCATAGCCGCTTGTCAACAGTGGTTTATTTAAACATGTGTTAGACATTTATAATCTAAAATATCTGCCTCAAGGTACTTGGGATTTTTCTTTTAAAATAGATTTCTCTTTAGAAGCGAAAAAAAAAATGTTTTTTTTAAGCTTAAAAGTCTGATGAACCCTTTCAATGAGCTTCTAACCAATTAGAATGAATATCCTAGACTCAAGTTTTGTGTAATTTTGGTTAACATGACTTCCTGTTTGTGGAAAAGGAAAAAAACTTAAAAGGCTCCAAAAGCTGCTCACATCTTCAACTTTCTTTAAATATTGACTTTGTGTGAATAAGTATAAGCTAGTTTTTTCTTACTTTAAATGAAATGTTTTTATAAGTAAGAAGAATAGGTGCTTGGCAAGCTGTCATTATTTTTTGTCAAAGCAAAAATATTTTTAAAGTAACTAATACTATTAAAATAATATTTCCAATGTATCTATATTTGTCTTGATTTTTACTTATTTCCCCGTAGCTTAACTGGTATTACGCAAACTGTCACAAATCTATTTTAAGGTCTTATACTTTATTGGGAACAGGAATAGAAATTTGGCTGGGAGAATTTATATTTAGGGGGTATTTTTCTATTACTTTAAATTTACTTTCCTAAGAATTGCTCTAGGCAGAATTTTTCTTATGCAAGCCCATGTGCTAACACTTTCTGAGCCCGTTCATGAATTAGTTTCATATCACATCTAAGTGTAACTAACGAAAACAAATACAGAGCACTTGCTATGATGTCTCCTTCAAGTTGAGCCGAGACATCTCATGTATGCTAAGCAAATGTTCTAACACCAAACATGCTTGCTGCCCTAGTAGTATTTTTTTTAAGCAAGGCTGTATCTTTGCCCATATGTATATATTTAAAATGTGGGTCACAGAACATTGGCTATCCATAAGACTAATTAATTTATTTTTATTACTAAGTGTTCAACGTTTCTAGATTACAGAGATTAGTATTGGCACATGTAACCTGGTGCAGAAACTACAGAAAACTTGACCTTGACCTGCTTGAAGTTAGTTAGGCTCAGTTACACAACCCTTGGCTCCTACATGTAGGCATCAGTGATTATCTAGAGGTCACAGAAAGTGGAGTCTGGCACCTCACTGGAGGATGTCTAATTATGAACCTATTATGTGAGAAAATTTAATTCTTAGAAGAGGATTTGAAAAGAAACAATACCAGTGCTGTGCCTAATTATGTAACTAACAGTAAATAGCAACTTCTAAAGTTGTCAATCGGAAAGATGAAATGGGAGGGCATTGCTGAGAATTGAAGCCAGGATCTTTTGCATGCTAAGCAAGAACTCTACCATGTGCTGCATTCTCCTCCCTGAACTAGAGTGTATTTCCTTCTCTAACTCATCCCTAGCTTTCTAATAACCATCACTACCACCACAAACACACACAAAACAACGCAAAACAAAACCAGTAAACAAGAAAATCTACATTTAGTTTTTCATGCTTTATTTATCAAGGTAAAGTGAACTCATAGTATATCATACACCCAAAACCAAGTATAATAATAAATATGTCATTAATATGCACTCAACAGAAGTTAAAATAGAAATTCTGAGTGCTGTTAGAGTATCTACTGAATACATCTTTGTAATTTTATGTAGCATTGCCATCTTTCTAATTAACCAGTAATTGTAAAAAGTGGATCTCTGTACATGTCGCTGAAGAATACAAGAAAGGTTTTGCTATCCAAATAAAAACTACAGGGTTTTCTACTTGTAAAGAGAGTTATATATACCATGTCAGAAGTCAAATCAGATGCACGTGCATATAAACAAACAGACACACACACAAATGTGCTCACAGATGTATGTGTGTTTACACAGTGTGTGTATGTGTGTGTATACATGTGTGTGTGTGTGTGTGTATATATATATATGCATGTATATATATGTATACACATAATTATCCATTCACACACACACCTGTTTGTGTGTGTATATGTGTGTGTGTGTGTGTGTGTGTGTGTGTGTGTATAATTACACCTCAGATCTTGCTGAGTTTCACCTCAGAATACATGTCACTGGCCTATCTCTCCTCTTGAGTATTATACTATCTTTCAGTTATGTCAGTTTCAGTCCAATGTTAACAGGGCTCTGATCCTCCCTCTACTGTGTGAATTTGACCCTCTTTACTATACTAAGTTGTGGACTTTTATGGAGTTCTGCTTGCAAGACATCGTGACTTCAGTAATATTGGTGTTGCATTTGAAGAGAGTTTAAATGTTCCTTGACTATCACAAACAAGTAAATGCATTGTTATTCTAAATCACATGGATTTTTTTTTTTCCATACTAAAAGTCTGGAGATTGATGAGACTGAGCTGCTGAACTTCACTCCCTATTTTCCTTCATTGTCCATTACAGGAACATCCGTCATTAGGCCAACTTTCTGAAAAGTTAATAGACAACAACATAAATGTCATTTTTGCAGTTCAAGGAAAGCAGTTTCATTGGTACAAGGTATGTTCACTTGTGCAACATCAAAGTTAAAACTTTTGGGTTGGTTTAAGTGAGGGCAGTTTTCAGAAGTGGAGATGTAGATTCTGGAATTGTGATACAACAAGTGAATTTAATGATGTCTCAGTTACAGTGAACTTTATAGTATCTTATGTCAACATTTAGGTGCATATTCTATTCAGCACACCTAGAACTATGACATGTGGGCATTGAAAATTATGAGAACTACACTTGAGACGTATGGGCACAGCTTGACACATAAGCTGGTACTGAATGCAACATTAATGGGATACTGCCATCAGATGGAAGTATTTCAAACTCCAACTCTGTCCCTTTCAAGCTAGTATCAAGGTTCATGGCCATGTCCTTAGAATAGCCTAAGACTGGAGAACAATAGCTGTCTTTTATTTTAATTTATTTAATTTTTTGCAGAATTTCAAACATAAGTACTATATTTACATCATTCCTACTCCCTTCCTCTCTTCAACTCCCCTATGCCCCAACTCCCTCTCAAATCCATAACCTCTTCCTTATTGTTTAATACATGCACATATATGCACCTGTACATATTATATGTCCTGCTGTTTTAGTGTTGCTTTTATGTACGTTTTTTTCAGGGCTGACTTAGGATTGGATAATTTACTAAGACCTTTCAGGGACTCATCCCTGGAAAAATGTTATTCTCCCTATTTGTAGCCTTTGATTGACTGTAGCTTTTTCTCTAACTATGTGGTCTTGTGAAAATGCTTCTATCGATGTTGGTATCATCATTACACAGATCTTGTTTAGTCAGCCATATTGTTGAGATTTCATGGATGCAACTTCACTTTCATGTCTAGAAGATACTATCTGCAGCACACTATATAGTTTTTCTTTCTTACAGTATTTCTGTGAAACCCCAGTGTTTCCTCCTGACCCCAGGCTCCCAGAATACTGACTCTGAAGACTCAAATATTTTTACAAATACCTACATCATAAGCGTTGTTTGTTCCTCAATTAGCTCATAACTAAATATTCCATTTATTTTAATCTAAGAGCTGCCATGTGGCTGCTCTGTAGCTGCTCAGCTCCCACACTTCTGCTCTCCTCCATGTTCCCAGACCAATCCCTGCCTGTCTCTATTCCAGAATCCTTTCCACCTGCCAGATGTCCCACCTTCTATTCTACCCTTTCCTGTAGGCCATAGAGGTTTTTTTGGGTTTTTTGGGTTTTTTTATTGACAAGTAATACAACCATATGGCACACAAGAGATTCTCTCTACATCATTCTGTCCCTTCTTCCATGATTTTCCCTGAGCCTTGGGTTTAGAAGTTGTATTGTAGATACATTGATTTTTTTCAACAACACCAACACACATAGCTTTGGGCTAGATTATGAAGTAAAGGACCAACAGAAGCCATGCAAGTAACTGAGCCAATCAATGACTTGTACATGAAAACAGTTTCTGAGCTTCCCAGAAGCCTTTGGTATACGTGAGGCTCACAAGCAAAGCAGACATTGCGCAACAGGAGCAATCGGGAAATGCCATGTAACTGCCAACAGAGAAATGTGCCATGCCTGTGGCATTGCTTCTTCAGTCTTTGGGTGTCTCTTCCCTTTCTTGTTTCCACGAGACCATGATACCTTAGTTGTCCTCTCTTCACTCAGCCTTTGTCTCCTTTACAATTTTGCTTCTTCCTTCTATTCTCTACTCCGAACATCTCACAGTGGCCTGTCTACTTTACATTTATTCATTCATTCATTCATTCATTCATTCAGCCCTTTGAGCAGCCACATTTTCTTTTGATTTCAGTAAGTGGTGAAACTCATTTCCATCTTCTACAAAGCTGATGTTTCCTTCACTAGTTTACTTCATACCTAATGACATTGCTATTAGTTGAAAATGCCACTTTAAGTGTATCACTACTTCCATTTGAAATCTATGATGAAAATTTTAATTCCCAGATTCCACAAATGTATGTAAACACAATGGACTCAATCAACTTATAACATAATAGCATATTAACATTCACATGAGTTAGTTCTTGCCCAAACTGAATGGTACAAACCAATAGAAAATGGCACAAACAGCTGCTCTTTGGTGAGTACCTATTTTCAGATACTGAGCTTAAAAACATCCATTCTTCTAGTACTTTTACCTATATATAACAAAGGAAGTATTGTAAACATGCTTCTTTTAAGATGAGCAAACATTTAGAGAAGTTAAGAGCTTGTCTGGTTTTCTAATAACTCAAATTCTGGGCTCTTAACCTCTAGATTAAGAGCTGACCTTCAAATTCTATGCAGCTTTTTGTGTCTTTTGCCTCCTGTTTCTCCACTGCTATTGTTCCTTCATGTGCTATTGGCACCAGGGTTTCTCCCTCCTTTTGTAAATCTGCCATTGACTGATAAAATACAGAATCATGTTTATTATTAACTGACTTGTGTGCAAAGAATCACTGGGTTCTCCAAGCCTGGATTCTGCTCAGAGTTCCAGTTGCCCCTGCTGTCACCACTCTTAGAGGGATCATTTTTTATAAACCATGTTTATCTGGTTTATAAACCAGCATTCCATGCTATATCCGAGGTTCATCCTCTATATGGATACCTAGAAAATCCACTTAAATCACAAAAGTATTCACAACACTCCCTAAAACAAAATGTTATGTTGCTTAATATCTAAGTCTCTTATACGGCATAGGAGACCATAGGCCTCTGTCCATCTCTCTGGCCTCATCCTCGACTGTTTCCTGCCTTGCACTTTTCCTTTCAGATGTGTGCCTGACTGTTCTGTGCACACACACATTTATCAAGCTATACCTATTGTGGGTACCCTGGTTCTTGGTCTACCCCCACCCCAATTCTAGAAGCCATTCTCCCTCATTATCACCTTAGCTCTTGCTCATCATTTAGACAAAGCATTAAGTCACTTTCTTGGGGAGAACAGTCCATGACAATGTTCCCCAGACTGAAATGCTTGCTGGTGTCTCTCCTCATAGTACCTGGGCATATTTCCATTGTGTCATGTGTATTGTGCTTTGTAAAATTACTCCTTAAGGATTGAAATGACGTGGCCTAGTAATTTAACATCTCAAGTTAAATTCAGTCAGAGTTTGACACAATGGATTTTAAAATCACTAAATCTAAGTCTGGCTGGCACACAGAAGAACTTGTTGATGCTCAATGAGTAGAAAATTTAATTAAAGCATGACCTTGATGTGTTCATACTCTGCTTTCTCATCATAATCCTGTGTCCATCATTCCTCATTCTAATGAGACAGACTTCCTCTCAGGTAGACCTTGAAGCCATTGTTCAGTCTCATGTTCTCTCGAGTGATACCTAGAATCTTCTTTATCAGCTCTGTGAATCTCACACCTTAACTATGACTTTCCATCTGGTCTAGCATGTCCCAAGATGTCATTCCACAGAATAGTATTTATATTAAGCATTTACCTATGTCACATGGGAACAGAGTTTAGAAACTTAAAAAATTGGGAATGCTGCTTAAATAATATTAACATATTTGTACATTGTAGGCCCATTCTGAAAATTTGCAAGTGTTGATTTTGGATGTCTAAATGGAGGAAAAAAAATCCATAGAACTTCATCAATGTATTTGCCATCAGAATGCTTTTCATGTTAAAAATAGTTTAGGAAATGCTGAGCTAACTTTAATTAGATTTGATCATGAAATTCAGGACATGCATACTCATTTATACACAGGACCACACACACTGATACTTCTCTTAGCTTGCTTGTGCTTTTTGTCATATTTTTTCATTCATATAATGGCTTGCCTTCCTGATGACTAGAAAATGTTTACTGTCTTGATTGTTCACTGTTTGCATGCTACTGTCATATTATGTTTTAATATGACACTAAAACATGTTTTAATGTTTTACAGGACCTTCTGCCCCTTTTGCCTGGTGCCATTGCTGGTGAAATAGAATCCAAAGCTGCAAATCTCAATAATTTAGTAGTAGAAGCCTACAAGGTATGTTGTACAGCCTATAAAATTTTCTACAAGTCAGCTTTTACTACCATTTTTTTTGACAAGGTACAAAGCAGCACTGTGGCATCTTGCAAGGAGTGACAGAAAGAATGTAAGACTGGGAGTTTAGAGCTGGGGTTACCATTGGATGGACCACAAACTAGCAATGACGTCTGATGCTCGAAAGAGTCAGGTCTGTCTCTGTACCTCATTTGTCCCACAGACAGGTGAACTAAGATTGATCCAGCCATCTAAGTTTCCTTTCAGATTGAGAGTTCAGTGAGTTACCATCTTGTTGCAAAACTTTGTATAGTTTCCTACATCATAAATTTAGCAAAAACAAGACAAAGATATTGTGCTGTTATTTAAAGAACAACCTATAGGGGTAAGTGGATTCCTCTGGACCTAGAGACTAGTAAGAGGGATTTGTAAGGGTATCCATGATCAGTCATTGTAGGGTTCCAGTCAATTATCATTTTTGTCAAAACAGGCCAAAGTTTCACTTTCCCAGATATTTTCTTGGACCATTGGTTATATGTTGTCATCAGTCCTGTAGAGAATGGATGCAAGAAGTTTTAAGAGAACAACATCTGGTCTCTCAAACTGGATCATGTCTGCATTAAAAGGTTTTAGTAAAATTTGCTAATACTGACTTTTCTTTTCATGCCAGTCATTTTCCATACATGACTTCACTTAATCCATACACCTGCTCTATAGGGCAGCAATTAGTGGCCCCATTGTATATTTAGGAACAGAAAAGTAAGTGAATTAACCACAGTCCACATAGCTAATAAACAGAGGCAACAGAATGAAATTCCAGGTGTTACTCTATGTCTCAGCTGCTTCCAGCTGTATGGCCTGTTTATCTTTTGTCCTTTGATTTTTTTTAATAGGTGTTAAAAACTATGCTTTATTCTTCCATGGACTTATTGGCCAGTTATAAGGCCTGGCTTCTCCAGATTTTCTGCCTGCCTGCTTGCCTGACATTTAGAATTAGCGTCCCCTGAGCCACAGAGCTGTGAACCCCTCAGGCAGCTTTGTTAACTGCTTTCAGGCCACACCTGCTTGGAACTTGGGTTCAAAGAGGAAGGTGGGAAGCAGACATAGGGCAGAAAATGAAGAAATTGTTTAAATGTATTCTTCTTTAAAGAAAATAAATCTTGATAGATTTGTTTCTGCAGAGAACTTTTTACTGTCTGAAAACTACAGAGAATTAAATGAACACAAATATCTTAAATTAATTCTTTTGCTACCATAAAATTAATGTTAAATCCTAGGACTGGAGAGACAGCTCAGTAGCTAAGAGTACTTGCTGTTCTTCGAGAGAATGGAGGTTCAGTTTCCAGCACCCACATGGTGGATCAGAACCTTGTCTAACTATAGTTCCAAGAGATCTGTCATCACCCCTTTCTAGCCTATATCAGCACTGCACTCACATACATGCTGGCAAAACATTCATATGCATCTTTTCAAATGTTAGGTGGAATCTTATATCAAGAAAAACAAAACATACCCATACTTCATTCTATCCATAGTTTGTTCTTAAGAGTCATCCAAATGAAAAGGGAGTTTATGCAATTAGTCCTTTTAATTACTACAGTGTATCTGTTTTATTAACCTGAACTATATAAATTGTCTTCTACTTGTTTGTACTATATAAATTGGCTTCTATTTGTTTGTTTGTTTGTTTGTTTCATGAGCCCAGTTCAGCCTTAGAATCTTGATACTGCTGCCTCAGCCTTCTCCTGGGTCCTAGAATTATAAGCACATACCACCACATCTATCTTTTTAAAAAACCTTTGTGTTTAAAAAAAAAGTTGAGTCAGTAAGCTATGAGTGAGACTTTGTCTCAAACAGTAAAAGCAGACAGCACTATGGCCTTATGTTCTTTGCCTTGTGTAGGTATGTGACTATGTTAGCCTACGGTGGTTCCATGTAACCTTGCAGTGAAAGAATAACAATGAACACAACAAAAACTTATTTTGGCTAAGCTAATCTCCTTGAGATTCGATTACTATTATTTTTATGTGTCTATGTCTTCAAAATTCTTTTAGAATTATATTATTAAAATCCCAACTGAAACAATTCATAATTCATTGAAGTATTATGTATCCACAGAAAAAAATGGGGTCTTTCCCAACAACTCTTAGACATGAATAGCATCTGTCCTAGCACCTCTCAGATAGTAAAGAAGTTTGATAGTTCACCAGAAACTTGATTTACAAAGCAAAGGATAGAAAATATTGTAGAAATTTTTCTTCATACAATCCTTCAAAGACATTGGCCCAAGTAGTTTGAGAACTTAGAGGAACTGCAAGCATGGCTAATTTGCTGCTATGGGAGACATGTACTGATCAAAGAAACCAATGCATATCCAAATTAGATTACACCTTTGTAAGTGTAATCTAGATTACACCTTTGTAAGTGTAATCTAGGTTACACTTTTGTACTCCTAGTTTGCCAGAATTACTTGTTATTGCAGTATATGAACTCTTGGGGAGAGAAAAGTAAGTGCGCGCGCGCGCGCGCGCGCGCGCGCGCGTG
>NC_034596.1:112627398-112649044 GCF_900095145.1 Mus pahari | reverse complement strand
TGTGTGTGTGTGTGTGTGTGTGTGTCTGTGTGTGTGTCTGAGTGTGTGTCTCTGTGTGTGTGTCTCTGTGTGTGTCTGTGTGTGTATGTGTTTCACCTACTTGAATAATATTCATGAACTTGAGGAAAGCATCTTCTTTTGAGGACATGCTATCAGAATTTTATGATCAATTACTCATCAATAAAAACCCATCTCCTTAACAAAGATATTGTTGAAGGAGTAAAGTTACTTTAACTAAAACGCTGGAAGCCTCTCTAAGTCTTTTCCTCTACAGGGTACAACCCTTTCTCCTTTCATAGCCACATATTTCACATCTCTGCTATTTTTCTTTACAAGTTTAAAATCGGGATTTTTTTTTTTTTCATGTGCCAGGCTCAGATCTATATGACCAAATGCACACATATCTAAAAGATCTATTTAAAGTAGCTGGATCCTTTGGAACTATAAGATTGTGATGGAAGACCTTAGTGTGTGCCTAATACTTGACATCAGCAGTAGATGTTTAGTGAGTGAGCCTATGAATGACTGTGTAAATTAATTCATGGTTCTGTACCCTATATGACGCCCTGCTTTAGAATTAAGGCAAACATTATGGATGTAAGCAAGCAGAGAGATGATGAAAACCCTAAGCCCATCTGAGAGAACCTTGTACAACAGTGTTTCACCAGTGATTCCTATGCACAGCCACAGTTTAGAAATGCCACCCCCACAAAACTGTTTCATCTTTGTATTTATAAAACACTATCTTTTCGTGATAGTCAAAATCATTTGAAATTCAAGTTTCATTTTTGCCAAAGCCATGTTTCCTGCTGTAAATTGTCAAAATTCATGTGCTATGAGAATGTTTCTTTAAACTTCATCATTAAATATCATCAGTATGAATTTGAAAAATTATCCTTGCCACACTGGATAAGAAAGGTATTTCTATAGGGATTGAAATTTGTGATCATAGATATGTGGAAAAATCAAACTATTTAAACCAGCTGATCATTTAGTATTTCATATGTTTTAAATATAATTGAGCTGTTGTGAGAAGCTACCATTTTATTCATTTCCCAGAGGTAGACTTTGATTAAAGTTAAATATTAAATCCAGGATGACATAATGATTATGAGTCTGCTTTGTCGCTTATACTAGAAACTACTTCAGTGTAATTAAAAATTGATGTCTTTGCAGAAGCTCATCTCAGAAGTAAAAATGCAGCTGGAAAACCAGGTACACGGTGTCCATTTTAACATCACTGCCATCTGTCCAGATGGGGCCAGAAAGCCAGGCATAAGTGGGTGTGGAAACGTGACAAGCAATGACGAAGTATGTGGCAGTATGTTTTCTTGTTTAAGACAATGTGCTTTCTTGTGGGAAAAAAAACTACTTTAAAAACATTGCTACTAACTATTAGAATCTTGTTTCAACTTTAAATGAGCCTTCCTGTTTATTCTTAAAGTTACGTCTATACATAATTAACTTCTCTCAAATTTTCAAGTTAAAATAAATATGTATTGTGTTAAGTACTTATTAAATACTTGGTAGTAATACATTTTCTGAGAGGTTTTGCCTAATAAAGAAATCACATCCTTCTAAGCAAGTAGTATCTGTAGATGTAATCGTGACAAAGACTTTATAGTTTCAAATCTGTTCATTCTCAGAGTATGAAAGGATGGTACAGTATATAAAAGCTAAGAATCCCAAAATCTTTCATTTTGTGATGCCCAGGAAAAGGAGATAAAGAAATTTGTTAAAAGCAGTCAAATCAGAGGGATGACACCATTTATATAATAACTAAAAAGAGTTGGGGTACCAAGAGAACTCCAGGACCAGATGAAATGGTTATTCTCCAAGAACTGTCACAATAGACTACATCATGTTCTCAGCAGGGGGCCGGGTGGGTGTCACTTTTTCAATATCCCTTACTTCAGCTGTACCTGAATGAGTCAGTGCGAAAACCGGTGCGAAAATCTTGATTCTTTCCTCCTTCTCGTTCTAAGGTTCTGTAGTTTTATTACTCTATCCTGTGTTGGGAAGGATTTTTCAAATGCAAAGTCCTAAAGTTCTAAGATTAATTCAAAGAGAACACTTAAAATATTTTTTTTTCCTCATGGGAACATTAGAAGCTGTGGGTAGTGTGATTGTGCCCACAAGCTGTGTATCTTTAATTAATTATCCTAAGCTTCTAATTCGGCAGTTTCCTCTATAATTTTTCCTTGGATATCGTTCAAAAACAATCATATACTAGTTTATATAAGATTTCTGTTACAGAAAAGGTTTTGAAAATTTTTGTAAAAAAAAAAAAAGAAGCTAAATTCTGAAAAACAAAGTGAGTCTTTGAAGACTCAAACATATAACAATATAACAATGATTTACCTTCCTTAATTTTTTTTCTTTCTTTGACTATGCTCCTTCCAACTATAAACAGCTTATCTCCCATGAAGAGTCAACCAGCCTTCAATTATAGAAGGCCCAAGTTTTATTATACTAGTTTTAATAGTAGTGGCCACTCATTCTACACATCTGTGGATCCTTAAAATTCTTAAGGGCAAAAACAATGTGAGCACAAACTGACACTAACCACACTGATTTTAATGTGACACATTTAAATAAAATGTCTTGCACATGGATGGCTAAATATAGATCTTTTATTTCATGCTACATAATTTCCAACTTAAAAGCCTAGCATTCATTATTTTAGTGTTGGAATTTAATTATTGTAGTGAACTCATATATTACTGTATGTGTATATAAGCTTTTTGATTTTCCGAAGCACCTGAAGCTGAAGTCAGAAAATGTAGATATTAAATCAATCATATTATAGATAACAAGAAATTAAAGAACAAAGAAAAATTGTCAGGAAAATAAACTGTTGTTCTAGAGGGAAAAAAAACATTCCTTGCTAGTCCATTCTTTAGTTCTGGGATGACCCCACAGTAACAAGTGACTTCGGTGTGAGGTCTTGAAGCTGGAGAACAAGTACTGAGCCTCTTTCTCAAGTAACACCAGAGATGGGGTTGTGTTTTCCTCCGCTGAAAAACTGTATATGTATATACTAAAGATCATCTCTGGGTCTTTAACATGGGCCTCTGAAAAGTAAAATACAAATAAATAAAATTGTCCACTTGAGTATTTCAGGGTTCTGACTCAAAAGATAAAAATCCCTTTACTTAGGTTTATTGGTTCCTCATGCCAATTGTTCACTAATCTCGTATGTCCAATTCAGAAAATAGAACATTGATTCAGCAGTTGTCCATGAAATCAGTTACCTAAGTTGACAGACACTTGAGGATGAATGAACACATGGTGATTGACAGGCCATTAGCAATTGTTACTTCCTTTAATTCTAATTAATCAGTTAGGCAAAAATGGAATTAAGTGGGAGTTATGCACTTACCCATTAGATTGCATGCACATGTGATTTAAAAATATTGTTATTATCTCTAAGATGTTCACTGTTGATTTAAATATTATTACTTGATATACTGTTTGCAGTTATCAAAGAATATAAATATATTTCTATTTTCCTTTGAAATTTAGGTTCTTTTCAATGTAACTGTTGTGATGAAAACATGTGATATCATAGGAGGAAAAAACTATGCAATTATCAAACCTATTGGTTTCAATGAAACAACTAAAGTCCACATACACAGCAGCTGCAGTTGCCAGTGTGAGGACCACAGAGGACTCAAAGGACAGTGTGCAGAAGCTGCCCCAGATCCCAAGTGTCCACAGTGTGATGAGAGCAAATGTCATTTTGATGAAGACCAGTTTCCTTCTGAAATGTGCAAGCCACAGGAGGATCAACCTGTTTGCAGTGGCCGAGGTGTTTGCGTCTGTGGGAAATGTTTATGTCACAAAACCAAGCTGGGCAGAGTGTATGGACAGTACTGTGAGAAGGATGACTTCTCCTGTCCCTATCTCCATGGGGATGTGTGTGCTGGTGAGTTGATATACACAGGCAGTTAGAATTCATAATGATATGGGCATATATATTAGTGTATCTTTACATCTGCCACTTAACCCAAAATCAAAATTCAAAACCTCATAGTCTATGAAATTAGGTCATGGCAAGATCATGTTTATATTTTTAGCTTGAGTACAGTAACTATTTTAAAAAATCAAAATCTAGAATGAAATATGGATCTCATGTATCCCTTGATCTTGGAAAGATTTACACAAAAAAGGAAGTTACTGGTAATGGTCGATGTGGTTTTCTAGAAGAATGGTGGGTCTGATTCATTCCAGCACATGGTCCACCTCCTGCTTGCAGAGGATTTTATTTCTGTCAGGATGAGGGGAAGTGAGCTATAAAAATATAATTCCACTCACTGGAAAAATTTTAGAGCACCATTGTAGATAGAATTGTATGTTCGAAGTCATTCAAACCTCACCAGTTTATTTTCGGAAAGCCAACAGTCACAGACTGGACAAAGGAATACATTCTTCAGAGAGAACTGGATTGTTAAGTAATTCAGAAGTTTTGTCCTTCTGGCCACACACAGACCAGATTTTGCAATGAAACAGGATAAGATAAAAATATCAAGATTACTTTTGGTTAATTTATTTCACTGCCACCTACTGGTTACAGTCCAGAAAAACCTATGCAGCCTTTGAAAATTAAAACAAAAATGTAACTTTAAAATAAATTAAACTACCTGTCATTTGAATTCCTTGATTGTTTCTCCATGAAAGGGTAAGTTTACTTATCAAAAAGATCTCTTTTTTGTATGTGCATGTTAGTAACAAAGTATGTGTTAAATTATTGAGAAATGGAAATATTTCATTGTTATAACTGTATGGAAATCAAAGCCCATAAAATGTAACTATTCATGGATAAGTAGAAAGCTTGTTTTAAGTTACAGGAAAACATTATTACAAGTCATCTTTTTATTCTCTTACATATGTAAAATGCTCTGTGTTCTAGACATTTATTCAGTTGTAACTAGAATTGTGGTTAGGAAGGAAGATTACTTCAGAATAAACCCACATTTGCCTATTATATTTTATAGGGAAAATAAATATTTTACAGGGAATAAGAGAATGACATTTCTGGCATCAGTCAGTAGAACTGTCTATGATATACATTGAGAATCTGAGGTTCCACTGTATAATCTCAATGTATTGACCCTGTCTACATGATTTTGACCACACACCCAATGCACACAGAGGCAACTGAGAATGTGCTTTGAATTGCTTGTGTGAGGGCAAGCTGACAAGCATTTTTCCCTACCACTTTCCCTTGGGAATGAAAGCTCATGTTCACAGGTCAGCTGGCTAGGATTCAGCATGCTAGCTACATCAGGAAATGGGATGTGTTCGACATTTGTTTGCCTGGACCTCATTAGTTTTACACTTAGCAAATTGAGCTGAACCAGCAGTAGGCTCTATGGGACAATTAACCTGTTAAGTATTCAGCAATAAGAGAAGGAAGAGGGAGAGGGGAAGAGAGAAGAGACAAGGGGGAGGGGATAGAGGGAAGGGAGAAGGAAGAGAAGAATACTAGGAGATAAAGAGTGAAAAAGAGGAAAGAAAAGGAAGGGTGTTTGGTCTATAATTGGATAAGCTTGAAAATATGTGAAACATACAGTGTACCTCCTTTTGAAGACTTCTACTTCACATTACCATATTAAATTTGGGGCACTTCTTATAGTCTAAAATCCATTTATTAGTGTGTAGCCAAGGTTTTCTCAAGTTAATTGTCTGCATAAATGCCCCTCACGCATGCTCACATGTCTTTGTCTTTTCCACTGTTCGGCCTACATAGAACAGATTAAGCCTGCCCTGATAATATAGTGTTCTAGATAGCATTCTAAGGATGCTAACCTCTTGCATAGTGTTCTAAGGATAAGGGGAATTGTTTCTGCTTCTCACAAGACCTATCTTTAACCATGCCTGAACACAGAGAAGTGTTAGAATGTTTGCCCCATCACCCTGCAAAATATTCCTGGGCCCCTAGCAACAGTGAAGAGGGAAGACTGTGGCAGGCATTGGCCAAATGCTCTTACTTTGCTGATTTGAAGTCAGCCTTTATGGCTTCACTATATTTATCTGTTTCTAATTTAAAACTTGAAAGCAAAATGGCATTTAAGCAGTTGGGCAGCTACCAAAGTAGGGGCTTTCTTTGTACATGTTAGCATTACATATTACTAGGAGAAATCTACTTACAATAGAAGAGTGTTTAAAACACTTCTTCATTCTGGCACTGCTTTGTCAAAACTAGTAGAAACTGATGCTGTTTCCACTCACCGGGCTGTTGCATGTTTCATGAAAATGGGGGAGACCTTACCAACTCTGTAGGCCTGGTGACCTTGATCCCAGTGTGTCTCTGTTGCAGGGCACGGAGAGTGCGAAGGTGGCAGATGCCAGTGCTTTAGTGGCTGGGAAGGGGATCGGTGTCAGTGTCCGTCAGCCTCAGCACAGCACTGTGTCAACTCCAAGGGCCAAGTTTGCAGCGGGAGAGGCACCTGCGTGTGTGGCAGGTGTGAGTGTACTGATCCCAGAAGCATTGGCCGTCTCTGTGAGCACTGCCCAACCTGCCATCTATCCTGCAGTGAAAACTGGTATGACTCCATCTCCAAACGAACAAAGCAATTCTGGCTGACAGCTGGTTTTGCTCTTCGTTCTGCCTTCTTTAATCTTAGTTGCTGAATTCTTAATTACTAGCATACAAAAGTAGCATACAAAAGATGATGATGATGATAAAAAAAAAAGTTAAAAAAAAAAATCCTGAGTGAGAAACTTTAAGAATTGGGCACTGGAATTCCTAATTTTGGCTAGTAAGTTGCATTGGAATACTCAGAACAAATCTATATAAAGTCACTACCATGTTTGGTTGGTTTTTTTAAGAAAATGATTTCTTGAAAACAGGTTGCCAGCTAACCTACCTATTACTATTTGTGTAATGTAAAATAATTTGTTAAAATTCTCTGTGCTTCTAATTAATTGTGAAAGAATTAAGTGATATTTGTAAAGGTAACTAAAATAAAATTTTTGTACTTGGTACATGGCAGTCAGTGAATAAATATCACTCATTATAATTGGATTAAATATCTTAATATTCAACATAAAGAATTCTAGTGCTATGAAGCACTTAGGGGATGCATAAATGGAAAGCCATGTGTTACATAACAAAAAATATTGTTTTGTGTAAAAATATTTTTCAATAACAATCTAAGACTTGCTCATAGAGCACTTGTATAAATGTCAGTGTGCCTCCAGCTTGTTTGCTTAAATTTTTAAAACATACTTTCTTAGATCTCTAATGCAAGTAAGAATTTTAGAAATATACATAGTTATTTAAATCATTTAGAAATATAGCATTTTAATATAATGGTGGGGTTTAGTTATTTATTTGCTAGTGGGGATTGAATCCAGGCTCGTGGACTCAATTGAGTTGAACTGGGTAAATGCTCTACAAAGTAACGTATCCTACCTATTATATTATTATTATTATTATTGTTGTTGTTGTTGTTGTTTATAATTTTATTTTACTTTATAGACATTGTTTTACTCATGCTGACCTTTAGCCCAGGCATTCCTAGGCCATATCATCCTCCTGCCTCAGACTTCATGTATCTGGGATTATTGGCTTTGGCTACCAGGCTTTGCTGATGGGGTTAGTTTCTAATGGGCCTCATCAAAATTTGTCCATTAGTTGTTTATTTTTCACAGGGTTAGGGTTAGGAATATTCAGTCTATTGCCTTTTTAAAGCAGTAATCCTTTCATGTTCCTTGAACAGGAATTGTCTGCAGTGCCTTCACCCTCACAATCTGTCTCAAGCTGTCCTTGATCAGTGTAAAACCTCCTGTGCTGTCATGGAACAGCATCACATGGACCAAACATCAGGTAAGTCTGAGGAGACCCCTGGGGCTGAAGGATCTACCATGAACCTTATTCCTGAAAGAAGGAACAGTGACTTCATATTGATTCCATTGTAAATTATTGGATTCCTTTTTAAAACAACTCTATCACTATGTCACAGATACTAGCAAACAAACAAAAACAAAAGCACACCCTGTTCTAATATGTATATACAGTATTAAGCTGAATCAATAATCCATTTTATAATCTCCCAAAGATGAAATCCTTAAGCGGTTATGCCTCCCTGTTCATTCGCACAGCTCTATGGGCTGCCTGCCTCTACCAAGCACCATGGAAATGAATTATCTAGAAGGACTTACATGAGCCAAAAATATAAGTTCCCTGTGTAGAATAATTTCACTAAGAGCTCAGGAGCTATAGTTTTCCTATATAACCTAAATTTGCTTCTTCTGCTCACCCTTCGCATATCTAGCAAAACTTTATTCTCCTGTTTCAGGTAAAATGCTAAGATTTCAAGTGATCATCTGCTGTTGTATACCTACGGTTATGAGTCTGGGGTGTAGCTCTGTTGGTAGAGCACTCGCCTGGCATAGGTAAAGCCTGTGTGCAATTCCCAGCACTGTATGAAGCTAGGCATCATGTGACATACGAGAACCTGGGAGTTGGTCCCCAGAGATCATAAGTTCAAGGTCAGCCTCAGATACATGGGGAGTTCAAGGCTACCCTGAGCTATGTAAAATCCTGCCTCTTAAAAGGGGAAGAAAAGAAAAACAAAAACAGAAAAGTGAAAAGAAAAAATATAACTTTGAAGTGAATAATTCTGAATTTGACACAATGGAAAGAATGTGTTACTTTTAAGCTAAAAACCTTGGTCTAAAATATAGTAAATTAAGAAATGTAAGCACTTCTGCAAAATTTCTGTGAACCCATACCTCATATACAAAATAGAGGATAAAAGGTATATTGAATAAAAGGTGTATTTAGTACCTCAAGTCAAAGAGGATATATAATGGGAAAGATGTGAGAGCTATGCTCAAAAACTACTTTTAAACAAAAATTTACTGGAGCACTCCGAAAAGAACTCAAAACACACTTTGCCCAGGTCTAAGCTGTAAAACCACCTGTGAAATACAAGCTATACTTGCAGTCTGATCTTTGGAAACGTTCCTTTTGATTCTACTATTTCAAGAAATAGAAAACCCAGCCCCAGAGAAATAGCAGAGTAGAAATGTCCTGTACATCTTAGTTTCCCATATTTCATTCCCTTAACCCACAGTGAATTTGGCTCAGAAAAGAGTCCCATGTGCTGCCAGCTCAGGCTGCAGCAATCTCTCCAGAAAGCCAAGTGCCTTTCTAATAAAGAGGGCCCCTACATATCATTAATTAAGTTAAGTAAACACTACTCTGACTTAAGTGTTGCTGCAAGCATTGTTCCCTTAAAACGCCTTAGAAAAAGACCTAGCCTGACCTCAGCTAAGAAAGGCATGACCAGAGGCAGATGTTGGACCATCATAACAACACTGGGGAAAATGAATACAGACTTGAACCCTCAGTGGGTCCTCTGGCTAACACATTCATAATATTTCTGAAATGTATCAGAAACTACAAGACTTCCCTCCCCTTGACAACAATTATGCAAGGAAAGGAAAAGGGCATTTGTTAGGCACCTTAATTATTTGTCCTCTCAGCCACTCTTACAGGGTCTTCTTTCAGTCTCTCTGGCTAAACTCCCATCAGGCAAAAAGCCAGGAGAGGGATCAAGCCACGTGCCCCTCTAAGGATTGGCTTAGCTGATGGAGTAGACTAAGTCAGCCAAGGGATATCACAATCTGTCAGGACATAAGCTATGAGGGTCACTAACCTGAAGGCAAGCAGCTGCAAAAGATCAAATAGCACCACCTTTGGACATACACTTTGTATTCGGTCCTCATAATATATTTAACAAGGAAGCATTGTACCAAACTGGCATCTGTTGTTCCCATTTCAATGAATAGAAATGGGTGTGTTTTTGACCTCCTCAAAGTCTTTTGTCACCAATCACAAACAATGCTCTCTATTAAGTCCACCTAGTTGTAGAAGATCCTTTGCCCCCATTATTGAAACCTTGCCTCATTTAAGAGGCATGCTGGGTTAGCATTGAGCTTTGGAGTCAGAATCAGCTATGCCTGGATGCTACTATGCTCATGGCCTTGGCACATCCTCTTTCTAGATGCTCTTTCCTAGGCAACTGCAGCATTCAGACCAGGTCCCTGAAGCATGCAAAATGGGTGGAGAAACACATGCTTCAGTCCAGGAAGTGTTTTATGAATCTGGGGCAGCTCGTGAGCTCTGTGGAATACCCACTATTGTGCAACCATATTCCTCAGAGACTAGAGTAGACCTCAGGCAAGCATAGAGCTTATACAGATTTTTCCAGTGAGAGTTTGCCAGAGATCTGGTACTAAAACAAAGGTCTAGCGTGTTCCCTCTCCTAACACAGCTTTTCTTTCTTCAGCCAGTGATTATTGTTCGTGGAAGAACACATAATGAATTTGTGGAGGCAAACAGACTAGATTAGTGAAGTTAATTAGTAAAAAGTGAGATGAGAGATTTGGGTATTGTCCAAGATGCAACACTCCTACTTCTCATAGTCATGATGTCTAATAATAATGTCTAATAATAATGAAATCTTACACCAGGGTCTAGAGGAAATATTTATTTCCCTATTAGAGTAGTATTGAGTTCGCTTCTGCAGATGTTTACTTTAGTTTCCATTACTCTGAGCAATAAAGGAGGAGAAAGCATAAAAGGAAAAACACATGCTAAATGCTTGGGGCTGCTCAATATCCTCTTTAAATCATGTTTTCCACATAGTGCTGAACTATACACACCACTATAGCTCTCTCAGTCACTGATCTAAACAAACTTACATGTGGATAAGAGATTTTGACATAGCAAGCTACAAAAAAAATGAAATATTTTAATTGTGAATGTTCTCCAAAGAAGGGTTCACTGTTTCGAGTAATCAGTAATATAGCCTCCTATTTTGAAAAGAGAGACTTGTAAATAAGCCTGTTTCTATTATAAGAATGTAAAATATATTTATTTGACAGAAAACTTTCATTTACTTTTAAATTTTTTTAACCCATTAACTTGTTTCCTTTCTTGCAGAATGTTTATCTGGCCCAAGCTATCTGCGAATATTTTTCATCATATTCATAGTCACATTCTTGATCGGGTTGCTCAAAGTTCTTATTATTAGACAGGTGATACTACAATGGAATAGTAATAAAATAAAGTCCTCATCAGATTACAGAATGTCTGCTTCCAAAAAGGTTGGTGAACTCAGAGGACAGTTATATGTTACTGTCCACTTCTAACACTCAGCTCTGTTACTAATCCTAATATTTCTTCTCCATCAAGGATAAACTGATTCTGCAAAGTGTTTGCACGAGGGCTGTGACCTACCGACGAGAAAAGCCTGAGGAAATAAAAATGGATATCAGCAAACTAAATGCTCAGGAGGCCTTCAGGTGCAACTTCTAAATAAGATCAACAAACAAACAAAAACTGTTGGAAGCTGGATGTTTTTACACAATTTATTCTAGCAAGTATAATATAAAGTCACAGGAGAAGACAAATTATATTGAAGAGTGTGCCATGAAGACTGGCAAGTGTCTTCACAACCGTATGACTCACTCAGCTGCTGAAGTTTTCAGTGAACTATGTGTCTTACTACTGTTGGAGACTAGTGTTGTAGCACTTTATTGTAATATATAACTTATTTAGATCAACGTAGAATGTAGATCATCTGGAAAGCACTGATTACACTTTACAGGTACCTGTCAGCTCTGCGCTTCGCAGACAAACACAAGGCTATGGAGCAGGTTGCATGGTGTCACCACCACAGAGTGGTGATCCTTTTGTACAACCTGCTGATGAAAAGCATCCAGGAGTAGTTGAAAGCAGTCAACCACACCCAACAACTGGCATTGTCGAGCTGTGTACGACCAGCTGAGTAAGGGTTAGGGTTTCATTTCAGTTGGGGTGGATAGATAAACTTTAAGCTGAGTAAGGATTAGGGTTTCGTTTCAGTTGGGGTGAATAGATAAACTTTAATCTAAGCGATGTTGCTTTTGAAGCTGTGCAGTTTTGTGCATGCACGGGTCTGTTTTCTTCTCCTTTGAAGCTGCGTGGCTTTGTGCATGTACAAGTCTGCTTTCTTCTCTTTTACAAAATGGATCTTGACTCCAAGATCTTCTCCTTTTTGCATTTAAATTCTGTTTTTCTTCCTTTGGAATAAGTTTATAATGTCACAAATGACTGGATTAAATAAGTGCTAAGTTACTACTGCCATAGAAACCTATATGACAATGTCACTTTATTAGAATACTGGTTTTAAAGCTGAATGTTAATAAGGGTCACTGTAAGGTGATATCTAAGTCCATAGCTTCTTTGTCTGAAGACAGTTTATATTTTCTTACCTGTCAAACTGGATGGATTGTTTCACTCTGTCATTGATCTGACCTGTAGCCTGAAATCCACAAGGTGTCTACAAAACTGCTTCAAGCAGAGTACCCTCTTTTCTGAGTATGTTCTCTTGATTTTTACTCCAAGATGATGTCAACAGTTTTTGAATGGAAATCTATATTACTCTTGTCCTCCTGTGTTCCCTAAGGGCATTCCTCGAATCCCAACCCTACTCATGAGAATTCACAAAGTTATAAAATTGGACAAATGAGGGTAATATCTTGGAAACAAGCTAATCCCCACTTTCTGTTAGCCGGGAAATGGAGGCTCAGAAAATTAAAACGATTTTACAAAAACACAGATGCAGTGGAATGACAGTGTCAGAGAAGAGCTGCCTTCCCATTACAGGACAGCATTGGACAATAATACACTACCTCTTGAATCTGTAAAATATCCATGGCAAAATTTAAAATATGATTTATTTAAGTCTTGAATATTTTTCTTGAGAATATTTCAAAGCAAAGTAGAAAAGGGTACTGTGCATAAGCAGCTTCTAGTTTTTCCCATTAGCCACCTTCTGATAAGGCTTTGGTGCAACCCTTCCTTCCAAGAGCAAGCCTCCTGGAGCTGGTCATGCTTTGATCCAGAGGCTCCTGACTTGAATTCTAAATTCTAACTGTCCTTTGTGTAGCAAGTGTCTCACCTTTGACAATAGGGGAATCTAAAGAGTGTCTCTCCTCAGTTTGCTGCTCTCCAGCACTTGAAAGTTATTAGATATTAGCATGTTGATGAAGACTAGCCTCCATTAGATATTATACTCTGGGGGGCTGGAAAGCCTGTAAATTATTCTCTAGTCAGCAAACATGATGTGTCCCTTAGCAGAGCTATGGCAATGCTCTTGACTTGAGTGTTTACTCAAGTCGAGATGGGCATTGTCAAAATACTGTGACTGCACCTAAAGAAACTGTGCTCACTAAAGCTGATGTGAAAATCCTACTATGCTGCTCAGAATAGGATCCTTTTATAAATATACAAATTAATGGATGCTTGGCAGTCCCTTCCCCCAAAGGAAGATATCCATTAATTAAATGCTAACAACTCAAAAGTGAGCAGTGTTTATGAACAATGATTTCCACATGAAATGAGTAAAAGAGCATAATCAAAGAGAAGCCTTGAAAAACAATGATTTGTACATTATTAGGCCCTCACTAGTTTGCACTAATTTTAGGACTGACCAAGGCTGTTGCCATGGGAAAGATGAATTTCCTTGCCAAGAATTCAGTGCTGGATGATAATATGTACTTACATGTGGAATGTCTTGTAGCCTTTCTTTCTCTTCTTTTTGTTAACTTAAAAAGCTAATTTTTAAAAGATTGTAGGGCTTATATTTTACTTGAATAATTGTTCTGTTTAATAGTTTGCGAGAAGAGAATTAATATTTACTAGGTAGAATTAATTAACAGGTAAGGGGAAACAGGGTATTCTTAGATTAAATAATTTATGTATTTTTAGACTATTTTCAAATGCTATGACCACATGAGTCTTTTGAGTTGTTGGTAGTAAATGCAATTAATTGAATTTTAAATTGTTAGCAAAATGAATAACTTGAGTGATAATTTTTTTGGCCTGTCAGCATTTTGTTCCCTGGTGTGTAATTATTCAAAAATGTCCCATATTTCCACTACATAAGCAACTATATACAAGTTATTTCTTCTGAGACATTTTTACACTGCAGTAAACATGTATTTATAAACATTTGATATAATTTTTAGGTATTTTCTACTATTTATTAAGCCATATCCATTCTCTAAGAGACATGTTCAATTTAACTTAGTTTATAAAAATAAAAAAATTAGGTATCTCTTGGGGCAAATTTTTCAAAATTGACAAATTAAAATTGTGTATATATCAAATGCAAAACTGCCAAAGGATAAAATTCAAATATCTTTTAATATTTAATAAACCTCCATTAAGGATATTCTTTTATATATCAACAGACATCTGTGATACACTGAAATCATTTATTCTTGCTAGATTATGAATGTTTTTCTCAGAATTATATTTCTTCTGGCACTTGGTAGTCTAGCTTATACTCAATGACCCTTCCTTCCTTCCTGTCTCCTGTTTGTCCCACCCACATTTCTCTAGAAATTGCCCATGAGCTTCAAACCAATAAACCTAATTTTGAAAAATAACAGCTTAACAATATAACTAAGTTCTTCATTTCCAAAGATCTCTTATTAATGTCAGCACTCTTTTGAACAAATATAGCCCCTCTGAAAACAAAGAATTTTACATTTTCACAACGTTGTGATTTATGTTTTGTAAAGGTAGCAACTCACTAGGAAGTTCAATGGTATACATACTGTGTTCTCTTTGTTTACTCTTGAGACTTAGTTTACAGCTATCCTTATGTCCTTATGACTGTAAAAACATCATTTTATGTAATGCAAACGTTTTCAAAGGAATAGCACTAGTATTCCTTCAAATCCTTTCCTTTTCATCTTCCATAATCCCTGCATGGCAAATTAGTTGTGGATAATTGATTAGACATACCGACTGTGTGTCTTGCTGATTCTAGAAGACTTTTTTTTCAATTTAGCATCCCCCAAATTGTGACAACTCTTGAAATTGTCATCTGCAGTGTAGTGTTTAAAGTGGTGTTGAGACAAACACTACAGTAATTAAATATTCATGAATGCAGTATAAATGTTCCATATAAATGTTTATGAATTCGTTTGTGATGACATGTAAAGCCAGTTTTTAATACAGCTGAACCACATACTACTCAATGCAAACCTAACTGGCTATTAGCTCAGATCCTTTGAATCTTTGAGTTACAAAAGCTCTTTCAGGCTCCCATTTATACTATCTGCTAACAGCAGTGATTTAGGCAAACAAGTTAACTAATAAAGTGTGGCGTTTCTTGAGCTTTCATTTAAGGATCATTAGCATTCCCATCCCTATCAAAGGAATTGTTTAAAATGATCATCTCACTTTTAAATAAGTTAACTGGAAAAAAGATTACATGAAAACATCATAGTTAGATTTCACAGCACTTTGTAAGTTTGATGCCAGTTGCCAGAGACGAAAATGATGTGACCACCTGGTCTGAAAAGATTTCCTCTGAGATCTCACAACTTTCTCATTTCTCCTTATCCTTTACTTTCTTTTGATGTTTTCTTTGGCTCAAGTAACTTTCCCTCTACAGCCCATGTGATGACTGTTATTAAAAAAAAAAAAAAAAACTGCAGTTAAAATATAGTACTTTATGTGAAACAATTGTTCAACTCTTTAGGCAGCTTTTGATCAAATATGTGAGAGTGATAACACTACTCTGTCTACCTGAAATACCTTCCTGTATAAAATGTATCTTTGTAAGCTAACTCTTTCAACCAGGTGTCTATTCTTCACAACCAATGTCAGTACAACTGTGTGACTCATCAGTATAAGAGGAAAAAAAAAAAAAAAGAACACTGCAATTATCAAGGATAGAAATGTGATTTCTGTAGAGAACTTTACCAACTTTACACATATAAATGTGATTCTGAAAACATGTCTGCACAATGACAAGTATGGTACACAGATTTTTATTGAAATATAAAACTATTTTCATTCTAAATTTTAAGAACATACCAATTTGCACATGATAATATAGAAATTCATTTTTTTATATATTTAACATATGTTTAAGGCTATTTTACATGTACTACCTTCTTTATGAAGGTTTGTAAATCTTTGCAAAAGCAATTAGACATGTTTTAAAATCAATAACAGTCTTTGACTTAACAAATAATGCCTTTGTAAAAACATTTAATATAGAATGTATTTTTAAATCAAGATATTTGAATATAAAATAGTTCAAAGAAAAACAAATTCTTCATGAACACATTTTATGTTGTTTCTGACTTTGATTGTATGAAAGGTGAAATTGCCTTAAAGACAGAAGATTGGTAAATATGACAATTTCACATACTATACTATGAATCTCTTTGTATAACTGGTTGACTACTAACTTCTCTTTTATGTATTTATTAAAAGCTGACACTGTAGATTGTTGTGAGATGTTTATTTTTCTAACAGAGCTTATAACAGTTGTGACACAGCATTTAATTGATATACCAGTCTGTTTAAATGTAGGTGTTAATCTATATAAAATTCTATGTTTTAAAATAAAACTTTAAAGATCTAATAAAAACATAAAGAATACATAAAATTGTTCTTTATTTTTCATGTGCTTCATGATCCTCCAAGCCTTGGGAAACAGTACTGACAAGGGAGAGAATGTGGCAGTAATCACAAGCTGTCACTAAAAGAGAACACTGAATAATTTTAAAAGCCACTGTCTTTAGGCTATGAGGACCACCTAGGAAGAGTTGTGACATCCTACCCTTGCCCCTTTAGGTGGTACCTAATAATGGAAACAGAAAGAATAATCTAATGACAAAATATTTAAAAATTAGTCAATTTTAGAACTGGCATCCTCTACCTTCAAGACTTTTCTACTATCAGATACAGAACACATTTGACACAAATACCACACTACTAATACCCAATTACTCATTTTAGAATGTCATTATTAAGCAACTGAAATTTGCTAAAAAGTGTTCTAGCTTTCTTTCCTTTTAACACAAGGGAAAGAATAAAACAGAACAATGAAGCATGTATTAAATACTAAATAAAACAGAGACTTTATTCTTAAGATGCTCCTAACAATTTGGAGAGGGTGTGTAAAGTTCAGAAAGAAACTAACTAGAAAGCCTGTCTTACAAGCTTCATTTTTGAGAATTCATCCCAGTTGTGACTACACCTTATCTTTGAGGGTCAGAGTACTTCCCACCCTGTTTTAGTCATATAATCTTCAATATATTAAAGTTCAATATAGAGTATACTGAAATTTCCTTTACAGCCAAAACTAGATACAGTGGAAATGAAAGAGGAAGTGATGTGTGTAAATATAGTTTCACTTTCTCTTTCCTCTTTCCATTGTCTAGGAAAACTAGAGAAAACTGCCATGGCATAGAAACCATGTCCTGAGACTGGTAAATAGCTTCCTCTTTACCTAACAGTGCTCACCTCACTGATCCCTGGCAGGTCAACTGTGGAGTTATACCATTTGGCATGACAGCAGATAACCTGTACTCTACTAATTGATTCATATGTATAATTGTCTCCCTGAGAACCTTCAGTGACATAAATATTATTTTCTCTAATTATGCAAAGAAGAAAAATGAATCTTCCAAGAAGACTCAGGAACTTATAAAAATGTATCAAGCTAATAAATGTTCAAGCCAGAAAAGTCTACGATACTCAGGTCAACTTTTCATTCCACAAGTGACTGTCCACATGTATTCTGAGAGTAATAAACAAGTTCAGCTATCAGAGGCTCCTTTGTCCCTGTACTCCTGTACAAGACATGCAGTAAATAAAACAGAAGAGCTGATGTGTGTGAACAAATGCTACATGGAAATAAAGGGCAACTGAAATGCTATATATACTAAGGTGCCATAAGTAAGAGAGAACAGAAGAACCACGTAGAATCATCTGACCTCACAGGAAAATGAGTGGACAATGGAGAAGGGGAGAATCAAGGGAGACCTGGAAAATGGTAAAGCATGACCACAAGGAAGATAGAGTGATGCTAGGATAATGAAAATCAATGACCTACCATTCCCAGGTTATGAAGAACTTAGTGTGAAGGATTGGCCAAATTATGCTGACTAGGAAGTTGTCATGCTCAAGATTTTATACCAAAAAGCACGTGTACACATATGCATGAAGACCAGATGGCAACATCAGATATCTCAGGTATTATTCCTCTGGTGCCATCAGTCTTTCATTTGAGAAAGGGTCTTTCACTAGCCTGGAGCTCACTGGATAGGCAAGCCATCAGGCCTCAAGGATCTGCCTATCTCCCTTTCCTGGCACTGTGATAAGTGCATGCAACCACACGTTTTTTCTTAAGGTGGTCTCTGGGAGTTGAACTCAGATCTTCTTGTTCACAGGACAAGTACTTTACTGACTGAGCTGGTCACTCCCAGCTTAAAACTCTGCTTAATAGGTCAACTGTGCTCTGATCATGTTCATGAAGAAAAGAATAAACAAGGTAAGATATCAGATATCAAGCCTCAGTATTCAGCAAAAGAAAATCAGTTGTTTTTAGTGGGAAAGACTTGTCCATTTTTTAACAAAAATAAAAGAAGCCAGAGTAGAAACATTTATGTTGGGAAGGTTTGGGTGAATTAAAACATGATATGGGGGTGGCCATTTAAAACTGTGACAAACTGGAGTCCATATAAAGAGCCCAGTTTTTCCAAGAGAAAGTAAAGATCCAAATAAAAGTGCAAAAAGAAGGACTATTGGTTACTAAAGAGAATGTCAAGAAAGCTTGGGAACTGAGTTGGTCTAGGCGATAAAGGAGTTTCTCCAAGAGAACTCTAATGTCAGCTCCAATAATCGCTCCTGGCATCTGTCCAAACTGGATCAAACTCCCAGACTGGTCTCACAAACCACATTATTCTTGCCAATCCTTGACTTGCAGACTAAATTCTCACATTATCAAAATATTTGGCCAGACCAAACTAAAGCAGGAAATTTTTAAACCACGTCAATGATCACACTTTCAACAATTCATTTAAAAAATAAATCTAATCAAAAGAACAGCAATATGTATTTCAAATATTGTGGTCATATTTACAAGCCATCATGCACTGTATGAGAAAAACAAATGCACCTGTGTATTGAACTGGGTCCCCTGCAGCACCTTGAAGTTATTGCACCAGGACCAGGCCTGTTCAGACCTCTTCTGGCCTTATTCAGACAAGCTCTCAAACCAGACTGGGAAGAGAAAAACTCTTTATTGGGCAAATCATACTATGTGCTACATAGTTATAAACATAAAATCACTGTAATCACCACTAAAATAATAATAACCTACTTGAGAAAAATTTTCCATATTAAATGCATTGTAATCTGCGAACCCCTGGTGTTCACAGAGGAACCCCTGGGCCAGCAGTAGCATCAAGGGAAGGTCATCTGTTGACAATGAAACTTCTGGTATCTGTCTTGGCTAGTATTCTATTACTGTAAAGAGACACCCTGACCATGCTAACCTTTGTGTGTGTGTGTGTGTGTGTGTGTGTGTGTGTGTGTGTTATGAGATAGGGTTTCTGTGTGTAGCCCTGGCTACCCTAGGACTCACTCTGTAGACCAGACTGGCCTCAAACTCAGAGATCCACCTGTCTCTGTCTCCCTGTTCTAGGATTAAAGGCACATGCCACCATTGCCTGGCAACTATGGCAACTCTTATAAAGGAAAACATTGGGGATAGATTACAGCTTCAGAGGTTTAGTCCATTATCCTCATGGCAGAAAGCATGGTGGCAAACAGGCTAATATGGTGCTGGAGAGGTATCTGTGTGTTCTATATCTGGATCGGCAGACAGCAAGAAAAGAAAAGAGGGCCTAGGCCAGCGGCTTCGCGGCTGGTCGAACGTCCGCGCAGCTTCTCTCGCTTCCCGTCCGCTGTGGCCGGGAGAGGGGAGGCCTTCCGGAGCCATGGAGGACGAGGTGGTTCGCATTGCCAAGAAGATGGACAAAATGGTGCAGAAGAAGGATGCGGCTGGTGCATTGGATTTGCTGAAAGAGCTTAAGAATATTCCCATGACCCTGGAATTGCTACAGTCCACGAGAATTGGAATGTCTGTCAATGCTATTCGCAAACATAGTACAGATGAAGAAGTCACATCTCTAGCCAAATCTCTCATCAAATCCTGGAAAAAATTATTAGATGGACCATCAACTGATAAAGACCCTGAAGAAAAGAAAAAAGAACCTGCAATTTCATCACAGAATAGCCCTGAAGCAAGAGAAGAAAGTAGTTCCAGCAGCAATGTAAGCAGCAGGAAGGATGAGACAAATGCTCGAGATACTTACGTTTCATCTTTTCCTCGGGCACCAAGCACTTCTGATTCTGTGCGATTAAAATGTAGGGAGATGCTTGCTGCAGCTCTTCGGACAGGAGATGATTATGTTGCTATTGGAGCTGATGAAGAAGAACTGGGATCTCAGATTGAGGAAGCTATATATCAAGAAATAAGGAATACAGATATGAAATACAAAAACAGAGTACGAAGTAGGATATCAAATCTTAAAGATGAAAAGAATCCAGATTTAAGGAAAAATGTGCTGTGTGGGAATATTCCTCCTGACCTATTTGCTAGAATGACAGCAGAGGAAATGGCTAGTGATGAGCTCAAAGAGATGAGGAAAAACCTGACCAAAGAAGCCATCAGGGAGCATCAGATGGCCAAGACTGGTGGGACTCAGACTGACTTGTTCACTTGTGGCAAATGTAAAAAGAAGAACTGCACTTACACACAGGTGCAAACTCGTAGTGCTGATGAACCAATGACAACATTTGTTGTATGTAATGAATGTGGAAATCGGTGGAAGTTCTGTTGAGTTATGAAGAATTGGCAAAGTATCTGGACCATTAAGAAAAACTAATTTTGTAATTAGCTTTAAAATTAAGCCAGGCAACTCATTTACCTGCAAGTGAAATTTGTAAACAACATACATCTCATGAGTTGGTCTTTGTTGTTCACCTGACAGTCTTTCTTAAATGCCTTCTGTGGTCTCAGATCAGCTGGGAGACCATAAAATAATTATATAATGTGTTGNTTTGTTTTTCTTTTTTATAAGTTGATATTGCATTTTATTAAATATTAACTTTTTATAGCCTAGAACACAAAAATTCTGTTGATCTGTTAGTGCATAAAGATAAATTGCTGGGCTGGTGAGGTGGCTCAGCGGTTAAGAGCACCAACTGCTCTTCCAGANGTCCTGAGTTCAATTCCCAGCAACTATATGGTGGCTCACAACCATCTGTAATGAGATCGTCTGCCTTCTTCTGGTGTGTCTGAAGACAGCTACAGTGTACTCATATCCATAAAATAAACCTTTAAAAAAAAAGAAAAAGATAAATTGCTTTTCTCGTTGTTATGTACGTAAACATGTTAAAGGAAGAGACAAGGCATAATGTAAATTTTAGAGTTACCAAATANAGTTTGTATTCCAGTACTACGTGGCCAGCTTATCAAAGTTGTGCACACAATTTGAACTAGCATATTACTTTACTCNTAATTACTGTGCTCACAAAGCCTNGGATCCTTGGATCTCTTGCATCTGTGACTAACCACAGTGATCATTTCTTTTATTTCTCATACATATGTATTACCATTTTTTAATAGATTTTACTTTGAAAACTGACTTGGTTGCCATCAATTTATTTTATTTGACTTTGTGCTATATTTTAGTTTTACAGAACTCTGTTATTATTTCCTAAGCTTTTCATAAAGTCCACCACAGGCATACTTCTGATGAATTT
>NC_034596.1:112607054-112626883 GCF_900095145.1 Mus pahari | reverse complement strand
AGGATTGGTCCATGGGTAATTTCTGTCACTTTAAAAATAAAGTACATTTTGAAAGAATTAGTTTAAAAGTAATAAGGTTAAAATAGTCCCACTTTTAAGTGATCCATTTTAAAATTTGTAAATCAATAAAGTTTTTTGTTGTTAAAAAAAAAAGAAAAGAAAAGAAAAGAGAGAGAGAGACAGAGATGGAGAGACAGAGACACAGATATTGGCCCACACCTATTGACATATTTTCTCCAACAAAGTCATACCTACTCCAACAAGGCCAGACTTCCTAATTCCTGTCAAGGAAAGCCAATACCTAATGACCAACCAAATATATGAGCTTATGGGGCCATTCATTCTTAGACCACCACACTAGCCCACATTTTCTAAGTTAGAAACTCTAGAAATGGGGTCCAGCAATGTGCATTCAAGAGCTCTCTACACAGTTTCAATAGCCATCAACATATAAGAAACACCCCCAAAAGACTGGGAATAGGCACCAGCAGACCCGAAGGTTTGGGCAGTTTTTCCTGATTTTAATGAGAGCAGAGTTATGTTACAAACATCTGCTCATGTGTACTAGGTGAACAAGGAGTGGGGGAGTGGCCTGATTGGAAATATAAATGGAAAAAAATAAATATGCCCAATTTAATTTTCTGTGATGCTCCAGCTCTGGGATAAAAATCTAGGCACCTACCCTGCTAGGTTTTTCTCATCCTGGTGATTTGTGTATCCATTTCTCTAGAGTCATTAAATGAAAATAGGTCCCAGCATAATTGAGAATGCGCATGATTTTAGAGAGAAAAAAAAAAAAAACCAAACTACCTCCTCTTACAAGTGTTTACCAGTTAGCTAGAGTGGAGAGGACCCTCCTGTCAAGATAGGAATCTAGGTGGACCTACTAGAAAAGGAGCTACGAAATAGCTTGATCCCAGAGAATATTTCAGGGGAATGAACAGCAGCCTGGGAGTGTAGTTTTATATACTATAAACCAAAAGTTGCTGATTGCTGTATATTAGATACTGTCATAGTTATTGCTTCTATTGTTGTGAAGAGCCACCACAACCATGGCAACACTTAGAAAGCATGAGCCCTTGAAACCTCAACCCCTCCCCCATCCCACCCTGTGACATTCTTCCTCCAATAGTCCATACCTATTCCAACAAGGCCATTGGTTCTAATCCTTTTAAATAATGCTATTCCCTATGAGCGTATAGGGTCATTTCCATTCAAACTATTATAAATACTCTCTGCCCTTTTTAATGGTTCAACCAAGTATATTGGATTAATAGAAGTGGTAAACTAGAGTTTTCTCATGATTTTTCATTAACATATTATTCATTAGTTTGTTGTGATTATACTATGAGTTTCCAAGGAACAAGCATTTCTCTAAGTTTCTCTTTTAAGAGAAAATATCCCTTAATTATTCTTGATAATTATTAGTATTTAATGCCTTGGGAAAGGTTAGGAATAGCAGAAGGTTGTCATAAAAATTCACTCTGTGTCTCTGAATGAATCAGGAGATTGTTGTCATCTACCTGTCAACAGGACCTAGGGCTTTGCTCACAGTTAGCAGGATACCATGACCAGAAGATTTTCACCTTTCACATGCAAATTTTCAGAACAAAAGGCACTAAGATTTCAGCTCCCTCCCTTAGGTCAGAGAGAAAGAGAGAAACAGACAGAAACACAGAGATGAGAGAGACAGAGACGGGGAGGGTAAGGAGAAGAGAGAACAATAAAGAAAAAAATAAGATCGATTTATTATTTATTTTTAGAAATCCACTTCTGTGTTCTCTGTGGGTGAAGTAAGAAATATCCCCACCATCCAAAAACTTGAAATCGATCAATGGATTTCTGGATCAATGGAAATGGATCAATGGATTCCTGATATTTAAGATACAGAGGAGTCCTATGCCTGATTCATGCCAGAAGTCTTGGCCATAGGTTACTTCTAATAACATACAAGACTATTATGCCTACATCCTGTTTCCTCCTAGGAAAACAAAATGGGACAAAACTGATCATGTTCTTCCTAAGTCTGATTACATGTCTATGCTCATTGTACAGCTTGCTATATAATTTGAAGCAACAATCAGAATATTCTCAGGAATAGTTTGGACCACACTCACAACCTGACCAAAAAAAAAATCTGAAAAAATTATTGACAAAAATTTAATAATTTTTTCTATATCATTAGGATTTATGTTTTTGTACATTTCAATTTAATGAGATTACTTTGCATACAAAAATCTCTGCCTTGATTTACAAATTGATTTTTCCAATACTGGTTACTTCTTACTTGACAATTTCCTATATTCTTTTTATTATACTACACATTTTAATGTTTTAAGGCAAATCTGATGCTTTTAGCATTTTAAATAACCCTAATGCTGTGTATTTGTCCTTGGGTAGCAAGGAAAAGACTGTTAGCAAGCTTAGAGCTGCTATTGCTTTATCCTCTAATGACATGAATTCCATCTGGAAAGTTATGTAGAAAGTTACCAGAATAGTAACTGCACATGCCTCCCCTTTCTATTCCCTCCATTAATAAAAGATAAAGATGCCATTTAAATCTCTTCCTACCTCCTTAGTCATTTAAGGCTGAACATATATTCTGTATTTTGGCAAAAGGAGTAATGATGGTCTAATTAGTGGGAGCAGAATAGAGGTAACCCACATACTTCCAAAAAACTGCAGAAAATAAAATAGGTTCTTAAAAGTGGTGGTGACTAATGATGGCCTCATGTGTTCAATATTGGTGTGGGTGGCTCAAGAACAGAGGAGAGACAAGTGGAGACAATATTACAAGCAAAGTCATCATCACTTATCACCACCACCAGACACATATATACATACATATATGCATACACAGACACACATACTCACACTTATGCAAACACATGTACACATACATATGCACAAAGGCATTTGCATATCTATACACTCAAATACATTCTTATGCTAGGTAAGCTGTAACATCAGTCTTAACACGCTTTCCAGAGTCTCTTCTGGACTTTATTAATATATCATTAATTTATCACAATAGGCAGAAGTGAAGTTTACTGCTCCATGAATTTTGAGAAACATTTGCACCCAAGACATCCTGAATCAGATTCTGAGCATTTCTGATAGTTACTAAGGTCCTTAATCCCTTTCCCAGTCAAATAATCCCTTCCTGTGATGGTTAATCATATGTCAACCTGTAAAGGCCACAGCATCCTTCTCTCTGGCAAAAGACTACTGTGACATTTCAGAGAAAGTGCTTTCAGATGAGGCTTTTGTTTGAATCTGTGGACTTTCAGTAAAGCAGTTTGTTCTCCTTAATGTGAATTGGCCTAATCCAGTGAGTTGAAGGCCTGACCAGATCAAAAGTGTGACCTCACAGAGATACTAAATATTCTTAATACACTACCTCCTGCAAGGCCGGCTAATCCTGTTTCTGCCCAAGTGCCACTGGACTTGTTTATATCTCTGTTCCTATCAGAGTTTTGTCTTGCCAGGTCTCAATGTTAGTGAAGTCAGTTGTACTTTAAGCAACTGAGTTTAAAAAGCAAATGCCATAGGTTTTGTTTCTCTGAAGGACCATAACTTTCTTATTAAAATTTCCCTTAAAAATAAGATCTCACCTAGTATTAAAATGTAAGCTTCTCACAAAACACTGAAATACCGAGTCTGTTGTGTTATTTAAATTGCATTTTCTTTCTTTAAACTCAGGTTCATCGGAGTAATTTACAGAAAAAAGTCACTAACTTCAGGGTATAATTAGACAGATCTTAGGTAAAGTATGTATATGGTAAAACCCTTACTATGGGCAGCATATATTTTCAAGAGCCCCAAGAGTTTCTGAAGGCCTTTACAGTCAATCCTCTCTTCCTACTTGTTCTCAATTCTGGACAACCACAGTGATTCCTATATCCTCTTTTGCAGGCTGTATGTAGTAAGTATAGAATTGTGCCCTGTGTAGCCTGTTCCACTGGCTTTTTTTTCACTTTGCGTGATTTTGAAATTTAACTGTGACTATGTATATGTACAATTTTGTATTTATCATTTGCCAAAATCCCTCCATAGTTTGATTTTTTCCACTTTTGGTTAATATCTTGTTTTTATTTGCTACATTTAAAAAAAAAATGTTTTATTTAGAGGGACGGGGAGAGGGGTTTCAGGGGCTTGCATAGAGGAAAGAATAACTTGGAAAGGCCGGTTCTCCTCTTTCACTATGTGGATCCTGGGAGTTAAACTCAGGTCAGAAGGCTTACCAGTTGAGTTATCTCACAGGCTGTACCTAATACATTTGATGTATTTCTGTCTGGGTGAGTATGAGTGAAAGTGCCATCCACATTCATATTCAGCTCTTTCTACAGAGCTGTGTTTCTATGTGTCTTATGTAAATGCTTAGGATCATATGAACAGGATCATAGGGCAAATAGTAAGCATAAGCATCATTGTAAGACATAACCTAGATTATTGCAAATAGCTGTTATTTTCAGCAACAAAATAAGAGTGTTCCAGGTGCTTGGCATCGTTAAGAAGGCTTTGTACTGTCAGGATTTTAAAAGCCATCCTAAAGCTGTGGGGGTGGTTAAGTTAGTAAAACACTTGGCCATGTACAAGTAAGGACTTGAGTTCTTTGGGTTTCCAGCACCTTTGTATAAAGTCAGGCATGTTACAGTGCATTTGCAATTCCAATTTTATGAAGGCAGAATCAGGAGGATTCCTGGAGCTTTCTGGACAGAAGTCTAGCCAGATCAATAAGCTTCAGGTGCTGTGAGAGACTCTACCTCAGAAAATAAGATGGATAACAACTGAGGAAGATACCTGACATAAAACACTGACTTCTGTGTATACAGAAAAAGAAAACAAACAAACAAACAAACAAACAAAACAAATTCTGAAGGGTACATTTAGCTGAGACATTGGGGTTCTTTTTATGTATTTTCCAATATCTCCGTGGCTAGCCTCCAAGATAAATCCCAAATGATCCTAAGATATTCATGCTCATATCCCTATCTATTTCCCTCCTAAATTGTAACTATTAAGACACCATAGAAAATTTCTAAAATTAAGTCAAAACCATTACTGTTGTCTCTTTAATGTCTCTTGACTTGCTCATTTTGATTGAAACCAGCTGCTGTTAGGAAGACATTCTCAAAACCCCATAGGGAGATCCAGAAGACGAAGAATGCAGGCCTCCTGACATCAGCCAATATTGGCTTGTCCGGGCATATGAGTGACCATGAAACAAATCCTCCATGCCAGCTTACAGTTCAGAGTCTTTAGCCTTAGCCAACATCTTGACTCTGTCTTCAACCGGAAACCCAGACTACTCAACTTAGCTGCTTGAGAATCCTGAGCTATAAATACTATTAGATAATAAGTGCTTGCAGTTACAGTTATTCTGTGCCACTAACTTTTATGGCTAGTTTACTGTATAATATTAGACAACACACAATTAAAATATTCTCTTCTGAAGACTGTACAAATAAATCATTGTCAATATGACTGGATTTACAATTACTATGGGAACAATCTTCTGAGTATGTCTATGATGGTATCTTCAGGGAGATTTAACTGAGAAGGGAAGACCTCCCTTGAGTATGCATAGCATCATCCCATGTGGTGGACCTCTAAACTAAATAAAGAAGAGAGGGCAAACTCTATGCCAGCACATGCTTGTTTCCTGACCAGGGACAATGTAACCAGTTGCCTATGCACCTCCCACCAATGCTGTCCCAATCACAAAAGACTGTACCCTGGAATCATGAGTCAATATAAACTTCCTCCCTTAAGTTGGTTTTGTCAATTATTTTTGTTAGGTCACAAGAACTATTACCAGCTTTAGAGGCCACTGAGTGTGGACCCTTGCCTCATCTTTGGCTTTAAATCCCACTTTCTGTTTCCCCTAGAAAGGGAAACTTCACTCTGTTTAGGATTAAGATGCTTTATTAAAAAAGTGAAGGTGCTGGAACACCATTAGGGAAAGGTACTTCCCTCCAGAATCTGAGGTTTACCTCTAGCCCTGGTGGAGACAGAACATTCTGATTTGCTCTGTCTTAGTTAGGGTTTCAATTTCTCTAAAGAGACACCATGACCAGAGCAACCCTTATAAAGAAAAACATTTAACTGGAACAGGTTTACAGCTCAGAGGTTTAGTCTGATATCATCATGGCAGAAAGCATGGTGACATGCACATAGACACTGTGCTAGAGACATAGCTAAATCTGGATATGCAAGCAGCGGGAAGAGAAAGTGACGTTGGACCTGCCTTGAACTTCTGAAACCCCAGATCCCACCCCAATGACACACTTCATCCAACAAGACCCCATCTCCTAATAGCACCACCCCTTTTGAGCCTATGCAGGCCATTCTCATTTAAACCACCATATCCTCAGAAAAATTAGAATGTTAAATACTATTTTCTCCTCCCTTAACAGTTAATGCAAATGGGCCTATCAGTCACCAGTCTAGGAGACCATCCCATAGGAATCCTGATTCACCTTAAAATAGGCAAAGAATGTAAGAGTAATAATTATCTCCTTAATAAGACAATGCACTTATACCTCCAAGGAGTCCCTCTCCAGGGCTACAGCTTGTGAGTCTTCACTGCTAAGCATGACTCTTTCTCTAAGTTCCCAACTCAAAAGTGTAACTTTCCTTTGCCTTCTCTAGCTCTTGATCTCCTGCTCTCATTTTTGTTGCTGTTGCCGCTGCTGCTTTGCTTTGAGCATGTAATCAAGCATCACCTGTGGTCAAGGTAGCCAGGACAGTGCTGAAGTGAAGCAATACAAACAAACATCTTACTGTCTTTATTGCCAGGATGAAGGCACCAGACTTTAATCATTAAGTTATTAGTTGTAAGTTCTTCACAAATTTCCTATGGTGAGTCGAGGAAATTCCCTTCTGTTCCCAATTTACTGAGAACTCTTTCAGGACAAATAATTTTATTAAATTCCATTACTGAATGTACTCACTGGATAGTATTCTGATTGTGTTTGGGGCTTTTGATGTGGTAACTTGCATTCATTGGGGGTTTTTTGTGGTTGTTTTGTTTTAAATTCTGTACCTACCCACCTATTTTGAAACCCTTCCGTAGCAGAATTTTACTTTCCATTTTTAGCCATATTTGGGAGGAAGTACAGTAAACCATGAACCACATTCTGTCCTATTCTTTTGGCTGATGCTTCTCTGACTTGCAAAGTTTTTTTCCACTCACTTCCTGGGGAGTCTCTCTCCATTTCAGAAGCAGTTTTACTTCCGTTTCCTCTTGTCTCATCTCCATAGGCCAAAATTTTGGACATAAATGATCTTCTAATCCACTTTTAAACTACAAGAAGTCATATCATGAAGGAAGAAATTGCCAGAGAGTGGTTAAAAAACAAACAAACCAGAAGAGAAAAGCTAGGGAGGCCAGGTAGAATATCTGGAGCCACAATGGCATTTTCTCCTAGCACAGTATAAGGGACAGCTTTCTCCAGCTGTGAGGAGATTCCAGTTATTTTTATTATCATGGATCAGCCTCCTCCCACCCTTCCTGTCCTAGGAACATTTCTAGAACACTGAAATCATTTCTTTCTTTCTGTTGAACTGTGGATATAAAAAGAATCTCCTGTTCCTTCAAAAATCCTTTATAAAATATGCAATTGAGAATAAGGCAAAATGTTACATTGATTTTATTAAAAATGCACTGCAGCATCTTGCCTGGTACTCTTTGTTAAACATAAGCAAGATGTAAATTAAAATCTATTTGTTATCTCTGGTTATCAGTTATTTCAGTGTTCCAAATAATTGTATGTTTTGTTGAGCCCTCTGCTCCAAAGCTATATTCATTATATCTATCCTTGCAAAAGTGGCATTCAGTCAAGTACTAAAATGACTGGTCACATAAATACATTAATTTAGCATTGTTTTATACAACCAACTTCTTTTTAAATAGCAAAATATAAGTCAAAATTTGTCTAAAAGTCATTTTGTAAATTTTCTCCTTATGATTGTCAAGAAGATCCTCTTAAAGTACAGCAAGCTGACTTTCACTGAAACTTAAAAAATAAAAAGCACCTTGGTCAAGCAAGCTCTGAGAATTAAAACAATATGCAAACCTAAACAGTACAGCTTTGGCAGAAGAGCTTTCCCGCTGTGGAGCTGGTAGTGCTTAGGAAGTGTTCTGTCACCAATACTTTGGAGATTTTGCCTTAGTAACAGTCTTCAAATGATTATTAAATTACCTGGATATAGAACTTCAAATTTCTAAGTAGCTCCTTTTAAAATATTTGTTGTAGTATGTGGACATACTAGAGTGGTCGCCTGGGAAAGCAGAACTTACCCAATGTTGGATCGGAGCTATTTCAACCTCCCAATCAGCATCTCGAGTCACAGTGGTAAAACTTTGGTGATTTCCATGAACTAAGATGAAAAACAAAGAATAAAGTCTTATACTGTAAGTAAGAGTGGGGATTTTTCTCTTGTTACAGAACTCAGCTAAGTCAAATTCAGCTGGAATTTAGCAACACTGAACATCAAGAATCAACTGTATGTGGATTCCAACAGGGATTATAGGACATGATGCATTATGAAACTCAATTTTATATTACTTATAATCAAATTTTTTGTGAGTCTTAATTCTACCTTGAAAGATTCTGGAACCATCTGTCTGGAAAACCCTTCTTTGGTCCTCTGAGTATCTAAATTTTGGCATGTTTTCCAGTTTAGCCTTGTCAACATTAAGTAAATAATTTATCAGTCCAGGGAAAGATGTAATGGTAGAAGAATAAACACCGTAATACAGTTTATAGTAAGCATGCTTTTAAAGCATACAGCTGTGTGTAGGGCTCTTTCAGTGACCACATATAAATCACCCCTAGAAACTTGTTGGGACAATCCACAAGCATTGGAGACAAAAGGATATGTGGGAAGAACCCTCTTGCCAAGCCCCCTTGCTTAGCACACTCTAGAACTAATCTCCACTACACACAGCAGACTAGCATCTGAATAGTATTTGTTCATATCCTCATCTTTCTAAAGTATCTTGGCTATAATATCTGAGGGGATTGTAAAATCAGGGAGAATAAATAGACTTGAAAACATTCATTAGAACTACCAAGTATAAATAGTAAGTATGACAGTGCCTCGTGAGGCATAGGAGAAAACATTGTTAAGCATAGATGCAAGTTAGTGGCCTGTGAGATATGTCAGACATAAATGTTAAACAAAGATGGGGATGGACAGTGCAAAAGACATAAATAAATGCCCTACTAAATATTAACGAGACAGGAGATACCAAAGAAAATAATCCTGAGAAACTGAGTATTTGATAGATGTCAGATTGCTCTCACTGAGGGTGACATTTGTAGATAGAATCCACAGCTTCTCAGAAAGCAAACAGAAAGACTGCGGCTTGCAAAAACCTCACAATCTATTGGTTCTGACCCCTTCCACATTTGTGAGTCCCTTGGTCACCTTCAGTTCTGCCTTTGTGATCATACAAACAATGAGATAGCTAAAAGATGGAGAAAAAAATAAGTCATAAAAGCATTATGTGAGGGAACTCTCACAGTGTGGTCCTGCTAACCCTCCATCCTGTCTTAATCCACTCTCTGTATTCATCTTGAGATCAGTCTGTTTTACACTGGCTCAATGCACTTGAATAATTTTAGTTTACTCTCTGCATTGTTCTGCTCTGTGGCTTCAGGGATAGTTCACCTAATTATACACTTAGAGGCTAAGAATAACTACTCTTTCATTAGAAAAATCTAGAGAATAAAGTCAGATCATAATTCAATGGGTTCATCAAGTTTGTCTATGAATTCCCAATGTTAATATGTTTTGTGCCCTTTTGTCAAAACTTCTAAAAAATTTCTCCTTCCTATAGTTAACTTTTTATTTCTATTTATATTAACAACACTAAGTTTTTATAGTAAAGAGGGATAACTGGGGCTTGCCTGCTAGGAGCTCTAGCCTCAGTGTAGACCTCACTCTCCACAGCTGTTCACCAAAGAAGAGGGAGGTGGAGACCATAAGAAGCAACTCCCATCAGAAAGAACCAAGACAAGAAGTGCCTACTATAACAGTGGAGCCTCGGGGTAGTATGGAAATCAAAAGTTTCTTCTGCAGTTAGTAAAAGGAAATGCTCTAGGGAACAATCATGAATGAATTGCTGGGTTGTGGAGTGTTTGGAATGAGTCAAATTGATGTGTGAAATGTCAACCCTTCCTGGGGTGACTGTTCTGCTGTCCCCTCCTGAGTGACTGTTCTGATCTGTCCTTAGGTCAGTGACCTACCTACTTTCAATCATGGTAGTTAAGCATTTGAAGACAAATCTATTTTTAATTTTCCTCAAAATGTGTTTAATAGCCCTCATTCCTCAAGGAGAAATTGAGTGCTGTGAAAAAGACTAAAGATGTATTGCAGGGCTGGGAAGGTGGTAAAAAGTGCTTGTTGTGCAAATATAGGGTCCTGAGTTCAGATCCCCAACATCCAGGCAAAAGCCTGTTATACAATGAATGTCTGTAACCACAGAGCTGGGGAGGTAGAGACAGGCATATCCTGGAGGCTCAGTAGACAACTCATCCAGCCTTGGAATTATGTGCTCTGAGTTCAGTGAGAGATGCTAGCTCAAGACAAAAACAAACAGAAAATAGGTGGAGCACATCTAGAGGAAGGGACCCACCTTCCACATGTGCATGAAGAGGTGAGCTCATCTGGGATTATGGACATTTATGTATAACAGGTGCAACACACACAGTCTAACTAGCAATATATCAGGATTTAAAAAAATAATTTGACAACTGATCAATGAAAAAATACAACTGTTTCTTGCATAAGTTAATGTTCTTTACCTAGTCAATGCTTCCTTTGTGCTTCCCAGTACAGTGCTGTAACTTTATCCATAGGGTGTTCTATGGATTATTCTTTAGTCAGAAAGTGAAAAATCATAAACTATAAAATAATAAAGCTGAACTACATACTCTTTAACTGAAAACAAATGAACACTTTCTCTCACCCGCATCCCCCTCTCTTTTCTACTTTGTCCCTCTCCCCTCTCCTCTCCCTCTCCCTTTTCTCTGTGTCTTGGAGAAGTCTCACTGTATAGTTCAGGCTATAATATAAGTTTCCCTTTTAGCTTGTCAACCAAAACTATATCTACTTGATGACAAGACAGAATTGAGTAAAGCAATTTTTTTTTTGCCCAGGAGTTTGACCCAATAATCTGATTATCCTATCTTCTGTCTAGCTATAATGTATTCATACATTTAAGAAATTTCTTATTATAACAAATTCGTATTTTAGAGGTCTAACCATGTTCCTCTTTTCTTGTGATGACTATATAATAATTTTGACTCATCTTCAAAAATGATAGTTATCCCTTAAGCCTTCATAAAATACTATCATTAATCATTTACTACTTTGAACCAAAATATCACTTCAATATCCTTTATTGGGGTGATAAGTGCACACTTGGCTTTATTGATCATTCTTAGCTTATCAATTAAAATTCACTCATCAGATCTTTTTAGAAGGATATTCAGTTAAGATAATGATACAACAGGAAAGAAAGAGCATGACTCTAAGAAAGAAATGTTTCAGTCTTCTCCCTGGGCTCTGAAGTCAGGACAGATACAAAACTGCTAAGCTTGCTGGAGAACTGCCAAAATATAGTGTCCTCTGTGTGTAGAGAAGATTAGTAAAGGCTCTGATCTCAAGTGACATTTCCATTTATCTATTTGGCCCTTTCCCAGGTCTTGATCTGGCTACTACTCACACTGCACTTGATGACAAGACATGAATCGAATAAGACAATCTTTGACCAGGAGCTTGGCCCAATACTCACTTTTCCTGAATTTCCCAGAGCTGCATACATAGGATATAAATAACAGAAGATTCTGGACTTGATTATTGCACAAATGTATTATGAACCATTTTTAAGCTTCTGGAACGTAGCATTCATACTCAAGCATGTACAAGGACCTTTAGCAGTCTTTCCTAGTAGAATCAGGTATCAAATGATTTTTTCAGAATTTGCTAGAACTTACTAGAACAAGGTGACTCTGGGTAAAAAAACCAATAGCTTTTAAAATAAGTGTGAATATCAATCAGGAAGGAAACCAGTCTGCAGACACAAAATTTTATTACTCACCAAACATAGCATTGAAATAAACTAAAGAAAGGGATGACAGAAAAGAAGGAAGGGAAAGAGACTCATATACCTTTTACTTTAAGGTTCTCTCAGGGATTGTCTTGTCTTTTGTTTTTGTTTTTGTTTTTTCCAAAATTAAGACTAAAATAGAATAAATATCACTGTCTTAATAGTAGGTTTCAAATACAAAGTTTTGAATTTTTCAATAGAACTTAGGGAAGATATTAATGCAAAGTAAGTCAGAATTTTAACCTTGATAAACTATCAAAATTTGAATTGACTTATACAAATGATAAAATTCTGAATTTAAACGGAAGCTGTCTTTAAAAGACAGCCTATCTCTATCACATAAAGCCATCCAAAGATCTCCCATGTCTCAAAGATAACCTGATAATAAAAGCAATGCTTTGTAATAAAAGTTGGTATTGGATACTTGAAAGTTTCAAAAACCAAGTTCTCCAAAATGCACTTTTGTTGCAAGCGAAATAAAGACTTAAGTTCTTTGCCTTGAAGTTTCATTATATTCTAGCACTGTGTTCTGGAATAATTTATGTAACTATATATTATATGGTATAACGTAACTTATATATATGTAAATTATGTCATCCATATAATAATAAAAATAACCTAAATTTAAAATGTATCAAATTTCTGTGTTTTATTTACTTGTTATATTATGGTGCATATATCTATATCTATACCTATATCTATCTATATATCTGATGTGATGTAAGGTCACACTATACAACACATGGTTATTAACAGCTATTTTTGCACACTGCTGTGCTCTTCTGCAGTGTGAGGACACCCTACCCTACGTACCTGTCTTAGTCAGGGTTTTTATTCCTGCACAAACATCATGACCACGAAGCAAGTTGGGGAGGAAAGGGTTTATTCGGCTTACACTTCCATACTGCTGTTCATCACCAAGGAAGTCAGGACTGGAACTCAAGCAGGTCAGGAAGCAGGAGCTGATGCAGAGACCATGGAGGGATGTTTCTTTACTGGCTTGCTTCCCCTGGCTTGCTCAGCTTGCTTTCTTATAGAACCCAGGACTCCCAGCCCAGGGATGGCACCACCCACAAGGGGCCCTTCCCCTTGATCACTAATTGAGAAAATGCCTTACAGTTGTCATGGAGGCATTTCCTCAACTGAAGCTCCTTTCTCTGTGATAACTCCAGCTTGTGTCAAGTTGACATAAAACCAGCCAATACAGCACCCTTCCCTTTGGCTGACTTTATCGTATGCCCTATTACTATAGTAAAACTGCAATCATAAATATAGTGCTCTCCTGAGTCCTTCTAACATACCTGAGAAGTAGTTAACATCCCTGAGTTTATATGCAGCTGGTCAGAAACTGGGGTACTTAGGGTCTCATGAATTTGTAGCTCGTGTTTGAAGTGAGAATAGTGTATTGCTGATTCCTTGCTGGCAGGTCCAGGTGAGAGGAGAGAGGTCCTGGTTCCACCCAGGTCTCTCAGTGGCTGAGTGAGATGGTAAGTGTTGACCACCCAAAAGAAACACAGCCGGGAGTCTTGTCGAAGCAGGAACTCAACTTTATGGCATAAGCCTCTCTCTTACATAAGTTCAGAACATAGGGAGGGGTATTTTTGATGGGGTAAGATGACACGGGGGGTGGGGAAGGGTGACAGAGGGTATGGAGTGACTGACAGGGCCAATGGCAAAGCTCTACATCAGCAATGGTGGGGCAGAGGCAGAGCCAAACACGACTTTCTGGGTCACTCCTATAAAGAAGTGACTGAGACAGGTCTCAAAACTCGAGCCAGGCTCGGGTTTATCCTCAAGTCCCAAACCAGGGCCAAAATGGGACCCAACAATGTATAGAGCAGGCTATACCATTAGTTGATGAAGTTTAACCTAATTATATCAAAATCTATTGTGTTCCACTCGTCCCACCCTCACCCATGGAAATGTTGACAAAAGAAACAGCTTTCTTTTCAAAGGCATGAAAGAGAAGGTTTATTCTAGAGCCAAATATGACCCATGGCTTAGGAACATATACTCAGGTTTCCTCAGATACCAAGTTCCAGTAAGGCAGCAATTTTATGTGTTTTATAATGACCAATCAGAAAAGTTCATAAATACTTTTCAAACACATGAGTGGTTATATCAGATAAATAGGTTATAGCAAAATCAACAAAAGCTCAGTTATAGGCAGTAGATGCATCTAAGAGCATCTAAGGCTCTTGGTTGATAGAAACTAGGGATCCGTTCATACATTACAAAGGATTTACCTACTTGATCACAAAACATGTTAGGTCATATATAGAGACTTCAGATGACACTAAAGATGACCCAAAGTAATTTGGCTATGGACTTGAAACATTCCAACTTCTTTCTATCACTGAAGATAGGATGTTCACTAGTTGACATCCTTCTAAGTTTTTCTAAGCTTTTTTTTTTCTTTTCCATCCTCTGTTATTAATACTACTAGTGATTTTACTGACATGTTAGAAAAAAAAATAGTACTTAAAAAAAATAAATAAAGGCCAGGGCTTTATACGATCATTTTTCCTATCATGTTTCCAGGAAGCTGTCTGATGCTGTGCATCAGGGTTTATATCTGCTGTCCATGTTCTAAATACTAGTTACTTCACTAAGCAACTATCTAAATCCTATAGATTTTAGGGGGAATTCACATTCCTCAAGGTGAGGAATAAACTTATATAAAAGCAATTATTATCATAGCTTAACTCCCTTTTACTAACACTGGATTACCTCTGTTTTTGACATGTAAGTTACTGAATGATAAAACAAAATTTTCTTATAGTAATGAGTGAGAATGCCCCCCATAGGTTTAGATATATGAATAATTGGTCTCCTATAGTAGCACTATTTGAGGAAGTTTATAAGGCTCTGAGTGCTTATGACTTTTTCCAACTTCAAGGTTGTTCTCTCTTCTTGCTTACAGTTGAGGATAAAGGCTTCTTGTTCCTGCTCCTATGCTTACAACTTGCCTCACTGTAGCCTCTCCCAGCCTTGAGCAGACTGATTCAGACCTTGCTGCCACTGTGAATGAGACTACCTGGGGTAGAGCCTTCCCACCTAACTAGTTCTATTGTTCTGTCACCAGTGCTGTTCTTCTCCAAGATGCTGCTACCTGCTGAGAGGTTGAACCTGCCTTCTTGAGAAATTCCTGAGACAGCAGGCAACTCAGCTATTGACACCTTACTACCAATTTACTGCTGTCAGACAAATTGCTTACAGGCTGGCGACAGGCACCCAGAGTGGATTGGCAAGAGATGGGTTTTCCCCCTTTATAAGCACAGGAAAAAAAAAAAAAAATTCAAAAACAGTATCTATCTACCAATCCATCCCTATGAAGGATCCTGGAAGGAAATCTCCAACACAAGGAAGGTACCTGCACCAAAGAAAGGACAAGCTATTAAGTATCTCACAGCAAAGTCAAAAGCAGAGCCACAAGCACATAAAGCCACCTACAAAACAAACATGTCAGGAAACAACAGTCATCTGTATTTAATATCTGTCAATATTAATGGACTCAACTCACCTATAAGAAGACATAAACTAATAGACTGGATACACAAACAAGATCCAGCGTTTCACTGCACACAAGAAACACACCTCAATAACAAAGACAAGAACTATCTCAGAATAAAAAGATGAAAAAAGGTCTTCCAAGCAAAAGGTCCCAGGAAACAAGCTGAAGTTGCCATTCCTTTATCCAATCAAATAGACTTTCAACCAAAAGTTATAAAGCATGATGAGGAAGGACACTTTATATTCATCAAAGGGAAAATCCACTAAGAGAAAGTCTCAGTTCTAAACATCTATGCCCCAAATGCAAAGGTACCTACATTAATAAAAGAAACTTGATTTTAGTAAATCCCACACAATAATAGTGGGAGATTTCAACACTCCAGTCACACCAATGGACAGGTCATTGAAACAGAAACTAAACAGAGACACCGTGAAACTAATAGAGGTTATGAGCCAAATGAATTTATCAGATATCTACAGGACATTTCACCCTAAAACAAAAGAATATACCTTCTTCTCAACACTTCATGATACCTTTTATGAATTAGCATTATTAAGCAATATTAATATATATGATTTGAGCGGATAAGCCAAACAGCAGACCACGCCAAGGTGATTCCACGTGAGAGGTTTATTAAGCAGGGATGGGGAGCGGCAAAGTGGGTAGAAGAGTAGAGAAGAGAGAGAGGAGGGGGAAGGGGGAAAAGAAGAAGAGAAGAGAGAGGGTGGGAAGAGAGGAGGAGAAGAGGAAGAGAGCGAGGAGGGGGTGATCCCCTAATTTATACGGAGAATGACATCACACCAATGAGGGTGGGGACTGAGCCAGGTGAGTTGTGGGNTTGAGGGTCNTTGTCCTGGCAACGCAGGTCTAGTGTCACGTGGTTGGGTCAGGCCTTGGAGTATCCTGGTGCTAACAATACCTTCTCCAAAATCAACCATTTAATTAATTGGTCACGAAACAACCCTCAACAGATATAAGAAGATTGAAATAATCCCATGCATCCTATCAGATCACTATGGCCTAAGGCTGGTCTTCAATAACAGCAAAAACAACCGAAAGACCACAAACACGTGGAAACTGAACAACTCTCTAGTTAATGATAACTTGGTCAGGGGAGAAAGAAAGAAAGAAATTAAAGACTTCTTGGAGTTTAATGAAAATGTTGACACATCACATCCAAACTTTCAGGACACAGTGAAAGCAGTGCTAAGAGGAAAATTCATAGCACTAAGTACCCTGGTAAAGAAACTGGAGAGATCTCACACTAACAACTGCACACCTGAGAACTCTAGAACAAAAGGAAACAAACTTACCCAAGAGGAGTACACTACAGGAAATAGTGAAACTCAGGGCCGAAATCAACCAAATAAGAACAGAACAATATAAAAAATCAACAAAACCAAAAGCTGGTTCTTTGACAAAATCAGCAAGATAGAATAACCCCTAGCCAAACTAATGAAAGGGCCCAGAGGCAATACCTAAATTAACAAAATCAGAAATAAAAAGGGTGATAGAAAGGGGGGAAATTCAAAAAATCATCAGATCCTGCTATAAAAGCCTATATTTACCAAAATTGGAAAATCTAGATGAAATGGATGGTTTTCTAGACAGATACCACATACCAAAGTTAAATCAAGAGCAGGTAAACTATCTAAACAGGCCCATATCTTACAAGGAAATAGAAGTCATTTAAAACCTCTTAACCAACTAAAGCCCAGGGCCAGATGGATTTAGTGCAGAATTTACCAGACCTTCAAAGAAGACCCAATACCAATTTTCCTCAAACTATTCCATAAAATAGAAACAGAAGGAATACTACCTACCTTGTTCTATGAAGCAACAATTACTCTGATATCTAACTCATACAAGGACCCCCAAAAGAGAGAACTTCAGACCAATCTTGCTTATGAATATCGATGCAAAAATACTCAATAAAATTCTTGCAAACTGAATCCAAGAACACATTAAAACCGTTATTCACCACGATCAAGTAGGTTTCATCCCAGGGATGCAAAGTTGTTTTAATATAAGAAAATCCATTAACATAATCCACTATATAAACAAACTTAAAGAAAAAAATCACATGATCATCTCCGTAGATGCAGAAAAATCATTTGACAAAATACAATGCCCCTTTATGTTAAAAATATTGGAGAGATCAGGAATTCTAGGCCCATACCTAAACATAATAAAAGCAATTTATTGCAAACCAACAGCCAATATCAAATTAAATGGAGACATACTTGAAGCAATCCCCCTAAAATCCGGGACAAGAATGCCCACTCCCCTCATATCCATTCAATATAGTACTCAAAGTGCTAGCTAGAACAATAAGAAAACAAAAAGATATCAAGGAGATACAAATTAGCAAAAAAGAAATAAAGGTATCACTATTTGCGGATGATATGATAGTATACACAAGTGACCCCAAAAATTCTACCAGAGAACTTTTCCAGCTGAGAAACAACTTCAGCAAAGTGGCCCAATATAAAATTAACTCAAATAAATCAGTAGCCTTCGTTTATACAAATGATAATCAGGAAGAGAAAGAAATTAGGGAAACAATTCCCTTTACAATAGCCACAAGTAATATAAAATATTTTGGGGTAACTCTAACCAAACAAATGAAAGACCTGTATGATAATAACTTCAAGCCTCTCAAGAAAGAAATCAAAGAAGGTCTCAGATAATGGAGAGATCTCCCATGCTCATGAATTGGCAGAATTATATAGTAAAAATGGCCATCCTACCAAAAGCAATCTACAGATTCAATACAATCCATATCAAAATTCCAATACAATTCTTCAAAGACATGTAAAGAGCAATTCTCAAGTTCATCTGGAAAGGCAAAAGCCCTGAATAGCATAAACAATTCTTAACAATAAAAGAATGGCTGGGGAATCACAATCCCTGACCTCAAGCTTTACTACAGAGCAATAGTGATAAAGACTGCATGGTATTGGTACAGAGACAGACACATTGATCAATGGAATAGAATTGAAGACCCAGAAATAAAACCACACACTTACAGACACTTGATCTTTCACAAAGATGCCAAAAATATACAATGGAAAAAAGAAAGCATCTTCAATAAACGGTGCTAGTCTAACTGGCTATCTTTATGTAGAAAAATGAAAGTAGACCCATATTTGTCATCTTGCACAAAGTTCAAGTTCAAGTAGAACAAGGACCTCAACATAAAACCAGAGACACTGACTCTAAAAGAAGAGGAGGTAGGAAAAAGCCTTGAACTCGTTGACTCAGGGGGAAATTTCCTAAACAGAAATCCAATAGCTCATGCTCTAAGATCAAGAATTGATAAATCAGACATGAACCTGGAAAGCTTCTGTAAGGCAAAGGACATTGTCAATAAGAGAAAATGGCAACTTACACATTGGGAAAAAATCTTCACTAACCCCACATCCGATAGAGGGTTAATATCCAAAATATATAAAGAACTCAAGAAGCTAACCACAAAAAACAAACAAACAAACAAACAACCCAATAAAAAATGGGGTATAGAACCAAACCAAGAATTCAAAACTGAAGAATCTCGAATGGCTGAGAAGCACCTAAAGAAATGTTCAAAGTCCTTAGTTATCAGAGAAATGCAAATCAAAATGACCCTGAGATTCCACCTTACACCAGTCAGAATGGCTAAGATTAAAACCTTAGTTGACAACACATGTTGGCAAGGATATGAAGAATGAGGAACACTCCTCCATTGCTGGTGGAATGTACAACTACCTTGAAAATCAATCTGAAGTTTCCTCAGAAAATTGGAAATAGATCTACCTGAAGACCAAGCATACCATTCTTAGAAATATACCCAAAAAAATGCCCCACCATGCCACAGGGGCACATGTTCCACTATGTTCATAGCAGCCTTATTTGTGACAGACAGAAGCTGGAAACAACCCAGATGTCCCACAACATAAGAGTGGATACAGAAAATGTGATTCATTTATGCAATGGAATACTACTCAGCTATTAAGAAGGAGGATAACCTGAGTTTTGCACGCAAATGGATAGAACTAGATCATATCATCCTGAGTGAGGTAACTCAGACCCAACAGGACATGCATGGTCTGTACTCACTAATAAGTAGATATTAACAAGAAAGAAGGAAAGAAGGAAAGAAAGAGAGAGAGAGAGAGAGAGAGAGAGAGAGAGAGAGAGAGAGAGAGAGAA
>NC_034596.1:112578100-112606834 GCF_900095145.1 Mus pahari | reverse complement strand
AAGGAAGGAAGGAAGGAAGGAAGGAAGGAAGGAAGGAAGGAAGGAAGGAAGGAAGGAGAGAGAGAAAGGAAGAGAGAAAGGAAGAGAGAAAGGAAGAAAAGTATAGAATACCCACGATACAGTCTACAGAACTCAAAAGAGTCAACAAGCTGAAGAGCCCAAGTGAGAACTCCTTAGTCCCACTTAGGAGGGAGAAGAAAGCAAGTGGGGAGAGAGGAGCCTGGGAGGGAAAGTGGAAGGGGGGATGGGAACCTGATCTGGTATTGGGTGAGGGAAAAGGACTGACGCCCTGAGGGCCAGCAGAAAAGGGGACCCTTCAGAATGCACCAGAGACTTGGGAGGTGAGAGGACTCAAAGGGAGGAACCTTAGTTGAAATGCCTAATAGTAAGGAGAGGGAACTTATAGAGTCCACCTCCAGCAGGAAGACAGGGCATCAAGTGAGGAATGGGGTTGCCATCCTACAGTCAAAACTCTGACCCATACTTGTTCCTGTCTGAAAGAACTGCAGAGATGGAAATGGAGAGGAGCCTGAGGAGAAGAAGATGCAGGGACAGGCACAAAGTGGGATCTAGCTCAAGGGGAGGTCCCAAAGCCTGACACTATTAATGATGCTATGGAGCAGTCACAAAAGCGTACCTAGCATGACTGCCCTCCAAAAGTCCCAACAAGCAGCTGGAAGAGTCAGATGCAGATATTTGCACCCAGCCAATGGACAGAAACTGTTGACTTCTGTGGTTGAATTAGGGAAAGGCTGGGAGAAGCTGAGGGAGGAGGGTGACCTTGTAGGAGGATCAGCAGTCTCGATTAACCTGGACCCCAGAGATCTCTCAAACACTGGACCACCAACCAGGCAGTATACAGCAGCTGATATGAGGTTCCCAATACATATACAGCAGAGGACTGCCAGGTCTGGGTTCAGTCAGAGAAGATGCACCTAAGCCTCAAGAGACTGGAGGTCCCAGGGAGTTTAGAGGTCTGGTTAGGTAGGGGCTGAGGGTGGTCACATCCCCATGGAGACAGGGGGTAGTGAGGAGGTATGTGATATAAAACATTCTCAGGATGGAAGGGAGGGAGATAAAATCTGGAATATAAAAATAAATAAATAAATAAAAACTAACTAACTAAATAAATAAATAAAAGACAAGGGGAAAAAACAAANAAACAACAACAACAAAAAAACTTACATCTACCAATCCAGCCCTACAGAAGATACTAGAAGTGAAAGTCCAATATAAGCAGGATACCTACACCAAAGATAAAACAAGATATTAATTATCTCACAACAAAACCAAAAGAAGAGAATCACACACACACATAATGCCAACTACAAAAAGAGACACAATGGGAACTAACAATCATCTGTCTTTAATATCTCTCAATATTGAGTCACCAACCATGCAGCATACATGAGCTGGTAAAAAGGTCCCTGACGCATACACAGCAGAGGACTGCCTGGTCTAGCCTCAGTGAGAGAAGATGCACCTAAGCCTCCAGAGACTTGAGGCCCCAGGAAGTAGGGAGGTCTGGTGGGATAGGGTGGGTGGGGAGTGGGTAGGTGGGGACATCCTCTTGGAGACAAAGGAGGAAGAATGGGATGAGGAATTGTTGGAGGGCAGACCAGAGGTTGATAATGACTGGACTGTAAAAAGAAAAAAAAAAATTACAGATAATTTTTTTAAAAATTAAAAAAAGTTTCTGAAACCTACATTAAATGTCATATATGGATCTTGAGTATGAGAAGTAGGATTTTTGTTTTTTGGGTTTTTTTTTGGGGGGGGGGGGTTGAGACAGGGTTTCTCTGTATAGCCCTTGCTGTCCTGGAACTCTGTAAACCAGGCTGATCTACTCAAAAATACACCTACCTCTGCCTCCCAAGTGCTGGGATTAAAGGCCTGCGTCACCACCACCCTGCAGAGAAGTAGTTTTGCACTGATTTAAAAAGGCACCATGACAAATATGCCTGAAGTTATGTGAGAGTTTTCTTATCAAGGACTTTAGTGTTCTCAAAAACACTTCAACTGCAGGAAAAGATACCCTAGCACTTGCGCCAGTGTTATCAAAAAAGTTTATGCTCCTGATTTCATTTTTTTGAAATGAAATCTTAAATGAGATAAGTTCTGAAATTGTAAATGTCTTTGATATGGAATCAAGGAACAATTCATCAGAAATGTTAGCACAACACATAATTCCCTAAATCCAACCAAAATGTAATGTTGAAAGTCTTTTCTCCTTGCCAAAAATGATAACCTTCGATATTCACGTAAATGAACTGAACAACTGAAATGTCCTCTTATCTAATTTTCATGCCATTTCCGTGCTTGGTAACTTGGGTTACAAAAGTTTGAAAAATAAGGAACTGAAAAGAAGAGTCATAGCCACTTCACAGAGCAATTTACCGCTGCACGCTGCTTCATTTCTCGGGAGACAAATGGCTTGCAGTGCTGAGAAGCAAACCATCATGAACGTAATTTACAGGCCACTGTCTCACAGAGGGATAGTGTGGAAGACTGACTAATGCATGGCCCATCTGCCTTCTGAATTTCCCATTAGCCAGCTCTCTTTGCTATTCTCCATGCTTGTTCTTAGTCAGACTGAATCAAAGGAAAAAGTAGGTACTCTCATAACATTTTTCTGTATGGATTTCTTCTTAAGCAGCAGGAACTGCTCTCTCTCTCTCACACACACACTCTTTCACGTGCACAACTATGCAGCAGAACACTGCGGAGTAATGATTTAAATGCTTAGTATTGGGGCACATTTATCTCCTCTTAGTACAAAGAATTTTAGCATACCTTAAGTAATCAAGTCTTCATGTTTATTGGCGTATCTAAGCCTGTATTCCTATGTATTTGTTCTCTTTGTTCACTAGAATCCTGACTTAGGATGAATAGGCTGAAACACATAAAATAAGAATATGTCAATAAGATTATATTACAATGTGAAGAAAGATCACCCTAACAGATAGACATACAAATAGGAAATACATACCAAATATGTGGATTAAAAAAAAAAAAAAGAAAGAAAGAAAATCATGAATTCATCCCATGGAGATCTTAGCTTCAGGTAGAGTAGGGAATAATCACTCCGTTTTTGTTTTTGTAGAAGCATGTCATAAATCACATGCTCTAGGAAATAAGTGTATAGGCAGAGTTCATGTTGGGGGTGTTTCCTGATTAGATTTCTTGGGCTTACCACCTCTGGTAGCATGGCCAGCAGGATGGTCAGAAAGGAGAGAGGCAATGAGAACAGGAAACACAGGCTGCACTATGGATGGAGCTGAACTTGGGATTGGCTTTGTCAAAATTATTTTTAAGTTGGATAACACAAACCTTTATTCTCTCACCCCAAACTCAGATTTGTCATCATGGCTGTTCCTGAAAATGGAATGGTGTTGGGTCACGTTGGTTTCATCAGAACATGAGTAAGTAGAAGGGAGCTTTAATTGCAAGTGATCATCAGGCAGTATGTATGTGATTTTGTCCTGATGGCTGTGATAGATTTTGGCAGATTCCCTAGGGCCTACTGCAGAACAGAAAATAAGCTACTCTACGAAAGCAAAGTTATTCCAAAACAGGATGAAAATAAATTATTTTTCATTACTTAGTATTAAAAATGAATAATATAATGGAAACAAATCCTACAGGAAACATAGATAACATATTTCATGGAGATGTTTTCTACAGGACCTTTGATAAGAGCACAACATTACAGCATTTGTGCATAAGAGTGAGTCTATAAAAAGATAATCAAAACCAGGCCTGGGAACCAGGCTACTACACATTCAGGTATAATCACTCAGTTGCTCATTACTTAGTTAAAACAAAACAAAACAGCCACAATGCAAGCCACCATGCTTTATATAGGAAATGTGACATGAAATGAGAAAAGATGCCAGAGATCATGAGTTTTGAAAAAACACATGTGGCTACCTTTCATATCTCATCACAGCTTGTAACTGGGAGCTGACAGAAGGTTAAGGAGATGAGATGCAACTCCTTGAGAAGGACTAAAAAGATCAGAAGACCTTCTTGGTGTGGGTGGTCCCTTGAAGAGAAATGAAGTAGCAGTTCCTATACTTTAAAGGAACAGTGGGTATCAAGAAAGCTCTGTGGACGGCACTTATGTATAGTACTGTGTCACGGACTTTGCACTTGAATGTAAGACCCTTCTCCTGAGAACATTTTAAACACAAAACTTTGAGGAACTGATATGGAACTGAACTAGAAGTCTTCTCTGTATGGACTTTCTTTCATAGTATCAGACTCTAAGCTGCCATAGGAGAAAAGTAGTCAATAATTCTACCCCTTTGTAAAATCTATGAGTCAGAATAATGAGCAGCCTATAATAAGAGATCCCCTATGGTGAGTTATATAATTGTACTTGGGGCCCACTTGATATGTGTGAATTCATGCCTGATACAGCAAGTCAAGTCAGCTATCTGTAGTAAAGGGGAGGCCCTAAAAGAGAACTTACTACTGCTTATTTCCTAAATTCATAGTTTCTAACTGTATTATAAGTACTCATCCTTACACCCATATATGAAGTATAGCTCTCATACCTCACCAAAGAAGCTTTTGTTTAAAAAGCAACTGAGGCTACTACAGAGATCCACAAAGGTCTAAATGCCAAGACTAAGTAACCATGGTAAGCTCATTGTCAATTGGGACAAATACAACATAATCCCTATACCTAAGATTGAAGGAGCATCATAGAAGAGGAGGCAGAAAAATTATAAGCCAGAGTACAAAGATACCAGCTAGACATGACCTAAGTGGTGTCTCATGGAATCTTAATAAGATAGTTGTCTAAATAAAACCAGCTAAATGATAATACCAGTTGACCTGCCAATGTGAATGGGAGGCATTTTATAAGACCCTATCCCTATATGAAGAATTCCAGACAATCAGTGGCTTCTGGGAGATGGAGATAAACTTTTCTCTGGGAATGAGCCCCTGATTAGGTTATCTAATACCCAGTGGTGAGCTGTATACACACATGAGTAGCACTAAATGGGGTTAGCAGGTTGTAATTATGTAAAAATAATAATTAAAAAGAGATATTGAATTTGAGGAGTAGGAAGAGCACAATAGGAGTTAGAATGGGGAAAGGGACAAGTAGAAATGATGTAAATACAGTATCATATATGAAAATTTCAAAACATGAAATATTTAATTAAATGACAAACACTGATGGGTACTTTGTACGACAGCAAGGGATGGTCAGAAAGAAAAGCTCATTAAGAATGTAGTGTTTGTCTTAAAAGTAATAGTAAAATTATTCAAATATCTTATAAAGAGGATGTTGCTAGGGAATTACTAATGGTAAGATCCAGCTTGAGATCATCTTAGCATTCTATGGCTGCTGTGAAAAAAAAATGCCACATATGAATTGACTTAAACCATTTAAATTTATTATCTTATCATTCCTTTATGCTGGGTATGGTGGCACACTCCTACAACCCCACTCTTGAAAAGGTAATTCATGTATTATTTTGCTCAGAAGTTCTTAATTGTCTAAGTTCCTGTTCTAGGAGGAGCACTTCTTTCTGCAGGCTCTAGTATAGAGTCTATTCTCTTGAGCTCTCTTGTTTCAAAAAGCTACCCACGTTTTCAGCTCATGGCCTCCTGCCATCTTCAAAGTCAGTGGTTGCTGCAAGTCTTACTCATATTGTATTATGCCAATACTTCTGTATGCCTCATCCACACAGCACCACCTGGTCAGATAAAACAGGACAGTCTCTTCAAGACCAGCTGATAAACAGCCTTAATCCACCTGTGCCATATGTGTTTGATTTTGCTGCTGTGGTAATACCAAAAAAAAAAAAAAAGGGAGAAGGATTTATTTTAGTTCAAATTCAGAGGTTTTAGTTTATGGCTAAATGGCATCATTGTTTGTGAGCCATCATAAGGCAGAAAGTCAAAGCAGAAGCAAAGTCGATTACCTCATAGGTAATCCAGGAAGCCGAAAGACAGAGGGCAGTAAATACTTCCTAAGAACATGGCCACAGTGACTGTGCTGGCTAGTTTTGTGTCAACTTGACACAGGCTGAAGTTATCACAGAGAAAGGAGTTTCAGTTGGGGAAGTGCCTCCATGAGATCCAGCTGTGGGGCATTTTCTCAATTAGTGATCAAGGGGGAAGGGCCCCTTGTGGGTGGGACCATCTCTGGGTTGGTAGTTTTGGGTTCTATAAGAGAGCAGGCTGAGCAAGCCAGTAAAGAACATCCTTCCATGGCTTCTGCATCAGCTCCTGCTTCCTGACCTGCTTGAGTTCCAGTCCTGACTTCTTTGGTGATGAACAGCAGTATGGAAGTATAAGCTGAAAAAACCCTTTCCTCCCCAACTTGCTTCTTGGTCATGATGTTTGTGCAGAAACCCTGACTAAGACAGTGACGTACCCAAAGCTTTTACCAATTCACAAATAGTACCTCTATCTGGGAACTGTAAAAGTACATAATTGCATATCACCCAACGTTCACAAATTCCTGAGATTAGAACAGATTTGTTTGAGAACTCTGACCACAGAAAGAAAAAGAGTACAGGCAAGAACTCCAAGTAGAGAAGCTACTTCTGTTGCTAGTGCTGAATTTGCTAGGGAAAATCAAGATGAAAGGGTCATAATTATCCTAGGGAAGCTCTACACAAAGAGAAACAGAGGAACCTGAATGTATTCAGTCATATATATATATATATATATATATATATATATATATATATATATATATATATACCAGATGATGTTATGGTTTCAGGGAATGGATCACTTACCAGTTCTATAGCCTTTGCTTTCTAGAAGCTTTATTAAAGATAATTATGTATGTCAAAAATGATTTTGTCTATAAATATTCATTTTCCTATGTACTCTAATATAACAGATATTAGACAGAAAGACACTTCTTTTTTATGAAGGATGGATGAAGATTTATTCTGTGTTCTATGTTGGAAGGGTACTAGGTGGCTGGCTCTGGATACCTGAATATTAATTCCAGTTTTGATATGACTTATACCTCTATATGGAAGCTAGAAGTTACTAATATAACAGATATTATCCTCAATTTGCCACAGCTCAATTCTTCATTTTTCTAATAGCTCTGTAGTTCTGGATAGTGAACAAGGGTAATAGGAAGGTTTTAGAGAAGAAATGCCTTTTGGTATTTACCTAAGGAGCTCCATGTAAGACTAAACTTTAGAGAGTTTTCATCTTAGAAACTGTGTGTATACTTCATTCCTCCTTAGAATAAGGAACAAAATACCCATGAAAGGATATANGTACAGAGACAAAATTTAGAGCTAAGATGAAAGGATGGACTTTCCAGAGACTACCCCATCCGGGAATCCATCCCATCATCAGCCACCAAACGTAGATACTAATGCTCATGCCAGCAAGATTCTGCTGAAGGGACCCTGATGTAGCAGCCTCTTGTGAGGCTATGCCAGTGCCTGGCAAACACAGAAGTGGATGCTCACAGTCAGCTATTGGATGGAACACAGGGCCCCCAATGGAGGAGCTAGAGAAAGTACCCAAGNAGCTNAAGGGGGCTGCAACCCTGTAGGTGGAACAACAATATGAACTAACCAGTACCCCCTGAGCTCCTGTCTCTAGCTGCATATGTAGCAGAAGATGGTCTAATCGGCCATCATTGGGAAGAGAGGCCCCTTGGTCTTGTAAACTTTATATGACTCAGCACAGGGGAATGCCAGGGCCAAGTAGTGGGAGTGGGTGGGTAGGGGAGCAGGGGCGGGGTGGGGTATAGGGAACTTTCGGGATAGCATTTGAAATGTAAATAAAGAAAATAATAATAAAAAAATTCTAAAAAAAAAAAAGAAACTGTTTTATACCATATAAAACCAATCTGCTTTTATGTAGAGTCTGTTTTATTAGACATTTTCAAATCCCCTTTCAGCATAAGCCCAGATGAAAACTCCCCATAACTATGAAACAATCCTCATTAAAGAGGCTATCTGCCATGCCAAGCATCTTCCCAGTTATTGAATGCTTGGGGTTAGTGCTGCCTGACTTTGTCCCTACCCAACAAAGAAGAGACAGGACATGTTTCCAACATGGCCTTGTCTGTGACTTATATAAATCATTCAGTTACAAGTTAAGAAATAAGAATTATTTTTGTAGCTCTCCTATTTTTAAAGACTATACTTAAGAAAAATATCTACTCTGGAAAGGAAATAAATGGATTGAAGATGTAGATCCATATCAGAATGTAGATCTACATGCTTGCGTAGCATGTGCAAGGCCTTAATTGCAAGCACTGTACTGAGCATGGGGTCCCCAATGAAAGAGTTAGAGAAAGGACTGAAGGGGCTGAAGGGGTTTACAACCTCATAGGAAGAACAACAATATCAACCAACCAGATCCCCCAGAGCTCCCAGAGACTAAGCTACCAGCCAAAGAGTACACATGAAGCGACCCAAGGCTCCAACTGCATATGTAACAGAGGATGGCATTGTCTGGTGTCAATGGGAGGAGAGGCCCTTGGTCCTGTGAAGGCTTGATGCCCCAGTGTAGGGGAATGCCAGGATGGGAAGGCAGGAGTGTGTGGGTGGGTAAGGGCACACCCTCATAGAAACAGGGGGAGGGGGAATGGGATGGAGGATTTCTAGAGGGAAAACCAGGAAAGGGGATAACATTTGAAATGTAAATAAATAAAATACCCAATAAAAAAATTAAAGCAAGAAATTTCAGAAAGGCAACTCTCAAGTCTTGAGGGTTTTAGCTGCCAAACTCAGAGACAGACTCAGGGTGAAAATTCAGAAAGCCTTCACTCCCATGCAGTTGGCTGCATTGAATGGGCTTTATGGGAAGACTTTCTCAAGGAATTGTTTATGAAAAACTACATAAGCTAACTCTGAATTTTATTTAAAATATCAGGTATAGAAACTAAGATGTATGTAAAGATGACACATTTATACTATGCAGGTAAAACTGGAGGAAGGAAAAAGAAATTATCTCAACCCCATAATCATGTATAGAAGTCTCAAGAATTAAAAACTTAAATCTACTCCAAGACTCAGCTGTACTACTCTTGAGCATATACCAAAAGGATCCTAAGTCTTACCACAAAGAAACCTTTTCCTTACTTAGGTTGGGAAAATTTTACTTCAGTGATGTTGTTGAAAATATTTTCTGAGCCTTTGAGCTTAGTTTCTTCACCTTCCTTACTATTACCTAATTAGTATTATTCAGAGATTTTGTCTTTTTATAGTGTCTCAGATTTCTTGGTTATTTTGTGTCAGAAGTTTCTTGGTTTAACATTTTCTTTGACTTGTGTATCCATTTCTTCTAGTATATATTTTCAATGCCTGAGATTTTCTTCAATCTCTTATATTCTGAGGTTGAAGCTTGCCTCTGTAGTTAAAATTCAAATTTATAAATTTTTCATTTCCAAAAATTCCCCCAGTTTGGGTTTTGTTTGCTGATTCTATTTCCAGATAAGCATTGAACAGTTTTATTCATTTCCTCATTTTCTTCTACTATTGTTTGTACTTTCCTGGATTTCTTTATGGAATTTATTCATTTCCCTCTACTCTGAGTTTTCCTGGATTGTTTCAAGGAGTTTATTCATTTTCTTTTAAAGAACCTCTACCATCTTCATATAGAGTGTTTTAGAATCGTGTGTGTGTGTGTGTGTGTGTGTGTGTGTGTGTGTGTGTGTTTCAGCTGTACTGGAATATTCCAGGCCTGCTGTGAGAGGATTGCTGGTCTTTGTTGGAGATATATTGCTCCCACTATTATTGATTGTGATTTATGTTGGCATCTAGGCATCTGGTATTGGGATGGTTATAGGTCTAGGTACTAATCTCTGTTTTCTCTTCCCTGGGGAGGTGTTTTGATCCTTGGTTTCTGTTTCCTGTCTGGATTTTAGGAAAGTGTGATGGCTGTGTATTATCCTGTGGGAAATTTCCTGTGGACCTGGTAGGTGTAACCACTGAGAGCTCAAGGTAAAATTTTGTGTTTCAGGGTATTGTGAACTGACACTTTAAAAGTTGGGATAAGCTAGGAACTGAAGTAGCTGACAGGAGACCAGGGCAGAGTGTTCAATCACAATCTGCTTATTTAGCCTCCTTGGAATAGGTTTAGACAGTGAAGCAAGGTCATCCTAGAGGGTCTGCTTGAAAGACTAGGGGTTGGATCTGGAAGAACAAGAGAGGGGAAGATCTACAGTTAACCCTCCTGCTTTCTTGGAATGAGTGGCCCGTGGGCTAGCAGAGGGTACCGGTCAAGATAAAGCAACAAATTTTATGCCATTGTTTTTAATAGCTGAATAATTTTCTGTTGTGTAAATATGCCACATTTTTTTTTAATCTATTCTTTGGTTGAGGGACATCGAGGTTGTTTTCATGTTCTGGCTATTATGAATAAAGCTGCTATGAACATAGTTGAGCAAGTGTCCTTGTAGTATAGTGGGGCATCTTCTGGGTATATGCCCAGGAATGGTATAGCTGAGTCACGGAGTAGAACTATTCCCAATTTTCTGAGAAACTGTCAAATTGATTTCCAAAGTGGTTATACCAGTTTGCACCCCCACCAGGAATGGAGGAGTGTTTCTCTTCCACATTCTCACTTGAGTTTTTGATCTTAGCCATTCTCACAGGTGTTAAGATAGAATCTCAGAGTAGTTTTGATTTGAATTTCTCTGATGACTAAGGACATTCAACATTTCTTTAAATGCTTCTTGGCCATTGGGAATTCCTTTGCTGATAATTCTCTGCTTAGTTCTGTACCCCATTTTTAAATTGGGTTATTTGGTTTGTTGGTGTTTAATTACTTGAGTTCTTTATATATTTTGGATATTAGCCCTCTGTTGGATGTAGGGTTGGTAAAGATCTTAGGCAAATAGATGGAACTTGGGAAAATCATCTCGAGTGAGGTAGCCCAGACCCAGAAAGACACAATGATATGTACTCACTTATATGTGGATATTAGTCATAATGTACAGGATAACCACCCTACAGATCCAAAGAAAATAAGTAAAAAGGAAGGCCCAAGGGAGATTGTTTGAATGCCACTGAATAGGTGAAATAAAGTAGACACCAGAGATGGATAGAGGAAGGGAGCTGGGTGGGAGAGGAGGTAAGGAGGGGAACTGGGTTGAGGATCAGGGATGAGGGGGGAGGTAGGAGAGGGATAGGAGAAAGACCAAAAGGTGTTTGAAGGGCCTCTCTGGGACAAGCCAGAGACCTGGGCCAATGGAGGCTCCCAGGCTCCTGGGAACTATGAGGGTGACCCCAGCTGAGAGTCCTACCAGCTGGAGATAGACTGAAGTGGCTATCTCCTGTAGCCAGGCAGACTTCCAGTGGAGGGAGGGGGACACCAAATCTACCAACAAAACCTTCGACCAAAAATTTGTCTTGCCTACAAGATGTGCAGGGATAAAGATGGAGCAGAAATTGAGGGAATATCTAACCAATTATTGGGCCAACTTGGTACCCATCTCAAGAGCTAACCTATGACATTACTAATGATATTTTGCTATTCTGCCTAACATAACTGTCTCATGAGATTCTTCATTCAGTAGCTGATGGAAACAGATGCAGAGACCCACAACCACACATCAAGTCTTGTGGAAAAGTGTGGGATAGGAATGAGGGACCCAGAGAAGTCAAGGACACTACAAGAAGATCTACAAAGTCAACTAACCTGGACCCATGGGAACACACAGAGACCGAAGCATCAACCAAAGAGCATGCAGGGGCTGAAATTAGGCCCCCTACATATTTGTATCAGATGTGAAGCTTGGTCTTCATGTGGGTCCCCTAACAATTGGAATGAGAGCTGTCTCTAACTTTGATGTTTGCATTTGGATACCATCCCCTAGCTGGACTGCCTTGTCTGCCTTCGGTGGGAAATTATATGCTTAGTCGTGATATGACTTGATATGCCAAGGCAGGTTGGTATTCATGGGAAGGTGGGGCTTCCCCTTCTCTGAGGATAAGGGGAGGAGATTATGTCTTCTCTCCTTGAACCACATCAAGCTACTAGTTTATCCCAGGGATACTTGTTTTGAACTATGTACTTTTCATTTTATTAATGGTCCAATGTGGCAGTCATTGTTTCCAGAACAAAGTACTAACCCCAAGTTTGTATGAAGGATTATATAATTTAGAAAAACCTACTCCAAAAATTTTGTTGATTCCTTATATAAATATATTCACATCCTTTACCCCATTACTAACAGTTAATAGTAAGCAATAATGCTTTCTTTTTCTTTTTTTTTTTCTTTTTTTTTTTTTTCGAGACAGGGTTTCTCTGTATAGTCCTGGCTGTCCTGGAACTCACTTTGTAGGCCAGGTTGGCCTCAAACTCAGAAATCTTCCTGCCTCTGCCTCTGCCTCCCAAGTGCTGGGATTAAAGGCGTGCACCACCACACCTGGCCAATAATGTTTTTCAAAAGAAACAAAACAAATATTTTTAAAACGTACATTTTACCTGCACAAGAACTCTCAAGATAAACTTTATTTTATAGCCACCCTAATTAAAAACTTCTTTCTAAATGATAAACATTTATAGAGTTCACTCACTACACTGGATATATTTGCTAGACACATTGCCAGACAGTTATAAGACCCATAATAGTCTGTAAATTGTGGAACACTTATTGTCTGTTAAAGCTGCAGAGTGGATAAAACCAGGCTCTCATTGAAAAAATATAAGAGGTCTGTGAGAACACACTGAGTCCTAAAACCTTAACCATCTTGACTCTGTAGTGTCCTGAGCTCCTTTATAGAAACATCTGCGAAACTTATATTCATCAATAAGTTTTCATGTTATCAGGAGAACAAAGCACTGGTATTGACTTTTCATTTATGGCTCAATCATTCCTACTACTATCTTTGGGGCTCACACCATTTTCAATGTCACTTTTCCAAAGCAATTGTTCTTTTGGTAATAAATGGAAAGTTCTGTCACTGCTTTGCTGAATAAACTGCCTGCAAGTCACGTTTACATTATTTGTTTCTTTGTTTGGAGTGGAAAAGCAAGTCACAGCAATGTGTTGGTCCTTTCCTTCTACCATGTGAGCTCTGGGAATTGAATCTAGTTGTTAGACTTAGTGGTGAGTGCCTCACTCACAGTGCCCTCTCCTCAGCTTCCTTCTTCACATTTTGTTTTCATTATATCTCATGATTAGTTTCCTCCACAGAATTTTCATCAAAGTGGGTGGTATGAAATTGGCTACTCCAATAGAATGCAAAGATAATAAGGGACACTGTAACGCCTAGATTAAAGTATTATCCCAGCCAGAGGACAGAGACATGGGAAAGTGTTTGTGTGCTGTTTGTGACATTCACATACATTTTCCCTCTGTTTATGACAAGTCTAGTAGGGCTTGTTTAGTTTTCCAGAATTTGGGGGAAAATCAAATGAATGAGATTATATTTACTGTTCTCTGCTGTTTTCTTACTTCCTCCCTGGCCTATGTCGTCAGTGTGCCCTGCAATCCTGGTCTTGTTAAATGACCTGCAAAGAAAAAGTCCAATTAACCCAATTCAGTTATCTTCAGATCTGTCCAAACAAAAGAAGCTTAACTGTATTTATTTTTCCTTTTATTGAAAATAGATATTTTTCTCACAGGATATATCTTAATTACTATTTCTACTACCTCTGCTCCTCCCAGTTCCTCCCCACCCCATCTCCCATCCAAATCTACTCCCTTTATGTCTCAGATTAGAAAACAGACTTCTAAGGGATAATAATAACATATAACAAAATAAAGCATAATAAAAAACTATTCCATCAGAATTGGACAAAACAAACAAACAAACAAAAAAGAAACAAAAACAAGAAGAAAAATATCCCAAAACAAAGCACAAGAAACAGAGACCTAACTAGTTTGCATACCCAAGAATCCCATAAAAACACTAAACTGGAAGCCATAATATCAGCCTCTGTGAGTTCATATGTGCATCCATATATTGATTAAGAGGGTCTTCTTCTCTGGTGCCATCTATCATCTCTGTCTCTTACACTTCCTGCCTCCTCTCCCACCAGGTTCCCTGACCCCTGAGGGGAAGGACTTGATAGAGACATGCTGTTTAGGACTGAGTGTTCCAAAATCTCTCTCTCTCTCTCTCTCTCTCTCTCTCTCTCTCTCTCTCTCTCTCTCTCCCTCTCTCTCTCTGCATAATATCTGGCTGTGTGTCTCTGCATTTGTCCCCATCTGCAACAGAAGGAAGCTTTTCTGATAATGGCTCAACAAGGCACTGATCTATGAGTATGAAAAAATGTCATTATGAGTCATTTTATTGCTGAGGATTTTTGTTTGTTTGTTTGTTTTTAGAATAGTGTTTGGTTTCACCACAGGTCACTGAGGTGGCGATCTAGTCTCAGATTCTTGGTCATCCAAGCAGTGTGGTGTATAGGAGGGTTCCATCTCATGGAGTAGGCCTTAAATCAAATCACATATTGGTTGGTTACACCCACAAGCCTTATGCACAATTGCCCTATTATATCTTACAGGCACTATATCATTGTATATCAAAGGGTTTAAAGCTGAGTTGGTGTTTGTTTCTCTAGGTAGCATGCAGAACACCTTCCTGTATCAAAGACACTAGAACATTGGGGCAAAGGATCTATGTAGTCACCTGCTTGACTTTTGCATGGTCAGTGTATTGTATGGGTGCTGTCTTCAATAATGGGCCTTGCCTTAAGTTTGTGGAGAGCAACCTATGTCTTGGCAACAGCCTGGGGAGTCCCATGATGCTCCTTTGGCCAAAAAACTCAATTAGATTTAACTCAGTACCAAGAACTGTATGCTTCACATGGTGACAAGAGATGAGTAGTTGGGATTCCATCTCCCCTATTATTTGGTAATGTCATTTAGATCACTGTTATATATGTATATATTTAGGAAGCTTCTATTGTATTAGTTTCTATTGTATTTCCATGGTATTTTCAAATGCACTTTAATTTTAGCCGTCTCCTTACATATTCCCTTCAAATCCCTCTTTCTTTCTCTTATCCCCCTCCACCTGGCCCTCCTATTGCAGCACCCTCATCCATCTCTCCATTTAATTTGATGTTGGCTATAAGCATCCTGTAAACTATCTTTATTTGGTTAAGGAATGTCCCTTGTATTCCTAATCTCTCCAGGACTTTTATCATGAAGTATTATTGGATTTTGTCAAAGGCCACTTCTGCATCTAATGAGATGAATCCTTGCATTTCTGGGATGAAACCTACATGATCATGGTAGATATGCCTTTTTATGTGTTTTCAGATTTGGTATTCATGCATTTTAGTGAAAAAAATTGCATCTATTTTCACAAGAAAAATTGGTCTGTAATTTCTTTGCTGGGTTTTTATGTGGTTTGGATGAGTCTCTGTGAGCAAAAGATAGCAGAGAAGGGGTTGGTTCACCAAGAATCAGTGTAGTCTCTTTATGAAGCAAGCTCCAGAGACTTTCTCCAAGTCCAGTAGCAGCAGTGGGTTTAGAAATCATCTCTAAAGACCCCTAAACTCTAAATGTATACAAATTTAAATCTTTCCAGTTTTCTTGTAAAGTGGAAATAATCATAAATAGTAATTTGCAACAGAAGTCACATATTCTAAGGCATGAACTACCTTCCATTTCATTAGAAAGGGAGAGTCACTAACTGAGCAGCTACAGAAGACAGGAAGGTCTTTAGACTTAATAAGTAACAGCTTATACAAGTAAGACCCAGTGAAGAGAAGAACTAGTTTTTCCCAAAGAACAGTTTAATGATTAGTCAGGAAAAATAAGGATTCTGCCAGTACTTGGTTTTGTTTATATGATTGATTTTTAATGTTTGTATATGTAAACATTCAATTCTATACTTAGATATTTCATTAAGGTGGTATAAAAATTATAGAAAGAAACAAAACAGGATGTGACTGAGTCCCTATGTGCCAGGCACTATATAAATGGTGTCTCACTTGATTTTTATAACAAATAAGAAAATAATGTGCATCTTTTTTCCAACATAGTAAAACTTATTCTAAGATAATATGGATTGATAACTCATCTTTTGTCCACTGGACCATTTTGCTCTCTACCATTTCCTTCTTCAGATGGGATGGTAAAGGGGTATCTCTTCAGCTTGTAGAGATATACATCATGGGTTTTCTTTCTAAGTGGGTCAGAAATTCATCTTGGTGATTCAGTAATATTAGGAAGTACTTTAAAGGAAGTAAGAAAGGGCCCAATCCACTGTAAAACTTTCTTGATGTTCTAAATATTTCCAGAATACTGGGGATTCCACAACCAGTCATCTGAGCCCAGATACCAAAGAATTTATATATGACAGAGGATTCCCTGGCCACCACCTTTATTTCCCCCAACTCAGCATCAGGAAACACAATGCCATTGAGGAAGCATAGTCATTATATATTTCTCCAACAGAGGCTCTAAAGGGTGTGTGTGTGTGTGTGTGTGTGTGTNTGTGTGTGTGTGTGTGTGTGTGTGTGTGTGTGTGTGTGTGTGTGTGTGCACTGTCATAGTTAGCCTTGGGTGTCAACCTAACACAAATCTAGAGTCGCCTAGGAAGAAAGAACTTCAACTGAACAATTATCTGGAGCAGGCTAGCCTGTGCTCATGTCTGTTAGAAATTTTCCTAATTGATATAGGATGGCCAAGCAGTGCTATCCCTGGACAGGTGGGCTTAGAATGTAAATTGTGTTCCTTCTTGAACTCTGCTTCAAGCTCCTGCTTTAAGTTCTTTCCTTGGCTTCTCTCAGTAATGGACTAGATATAACCTGTAAGCCAAATAAACCCTTTCCTTCTCTAAATGACCTTTGGTCACAGTATAAGCACAGCAACAGAGAAATGAACTAGAGCACCCACCATAAAGAATGAAAATATTTCCTTATTGTGGGTAAATTTAGCAGTGTTGTGTGCAGTTTTAAAGGATCACTTTACCACTTTTGCCCAGAACTTTGGGTGTGCTACCAGCCCCTCCCAGATTTCTTTTGTTCCATCTGGCTTAGCTCTGGGATCAGCCCCCAGCCCTAACCCAAGGCCCTTGAATCTGTGGATAAAAACACATACACAGCTTGTTACTTTACAGCTTGCCTTCTGTGGCACAATTCCTAGGCACAGATAACTCCTGCCTGGAAAAGCATACCCTTACCAACGTATTATCTCCATTTCTCATCCTGCCCTAAACTTAGTGGTTTGTTCCACCAGCCCTTGCAAACCATCTTTGGGCACCTGCCCAAAGCAGAGGCTGCAGGCCTTAGCTGCCTCTGAGGCCTTACAGGATAGCTGTGTCCTTCTTCCTCCAAAGTATTGCAGAAAAAGCCTCTCTCCTTCCTTGCATCTCACCTTTTTCTCCTGGGACCCACAAGTCCCACCTATACCCTCCACTCAGTAATTGGCCCCTGGCCTTCATTATTGACAATCAAGGACCAATTGGGGAAACAGGGTTTTAACTTCAGAACCTCCCTCTACATAGCAGTATCTATCAGTCACTCTCAAAATACCTAGCTTTGATCAGAGGTATTTTTTAAGGTCTTCCTTTGAGAATTAGTCAGAGGGAACTGGAGAGATGGTACAGCTCAACTGTTAAGAGTACTGATTGTTTTTGCAAAGGACCTGGGTTCAATTCCCAGTAACCACATGGTACATAAATGATTCATAGATATATATCTGCACACATAAAAATAAAATAAATAGATCTTTTTCTCAAAAATAAATACTTAGAGGAATACAAGGTATTAATTAATTAAGATATTTGATGTTGTTAATGCTAAGTGTACTTCCCACTTCAATGTTATTTGTACAAGTAGCCAAAAATGTCCATAAGGAGAGAACTAATATAGTTAATGGTTATATATTTACAAAAGTAAACACCAAGCAGAAACAAAAAGACTAAGAAGGATAAAAGTAAGTTGATATTATTGCATTAGATATTGATTGTCATATAAATAACAAACCACTTCAAGTTAAGGCCATTCTTTATCATGCCTCCAGACTCTCTGGGCTAATACTTGGGGTGTTGGTTGAGTATATAATTTAACTGGCAGCTGGCCTGGAACAGGATCACTCAAGATATGACTCACTTAATCAGGTGGCTGTGATGCAGCAACCTAATTCTCATGTGCAGATTCCCTCATCTACAAGTCTAGACCAGCTTAACTATGTCACAGTTGCACATTCCTATCAAACCTATGCTTGTATCAAGCAAGTTGGTGTTCACTGGCCAACTTAAGATGCTGGGTCATGCTCAGGCAGCATGGACAAGGACTTCAGAAATAGTGCTAGTAGGCATAATTCATTAGAAGACATTGAGGAATCTAGCTACTGCAGAAGATGAAAAGCATAACAGGATAGCCTTTGATTTTAAAAGCTCATATAGAAAGTATCTGAGGAATACAGTGCATGCTTTGCTGAAACAATGAAAAGAAAAATTTTGACAAATGGTGTCAAAAGTGGAAGATAATTTGGGAGAGACAGTGCTGGAAAGTGAACCCTCACAAATGCTAGGCAAATTCTCTACCATCAAGGTACCCCAAACCTCCAGAATAGGAGAAGTTTTAATGTGTATATGCCTGCTGCCTAAAATTTTTTTATTATAATGATGTATTTTATAACTTAAAATTATAAAAAAATGAAGTTATAGATGAACTGTGTAGGGAAATGTCCTCAACTGAAAATGATAATAGCTGTAATGAGCAGTTTTTCTCTATCTTCCTTATTCTTCATAGCAAATACATACAAACTTTGAAATTGAAAAAAAAAGAACAATAAAGTAGCAGAATCAATTCAAACCAATGGTTGTGTCTTTCTTCTCCATACAGATACTTCCAAATAATTGCAGCATCATTTCATCTTCATTTTACATTATCAAAATGTTTATATGTTTGACGGTAATAAAATATCCCTAGTAGTCAAGTTAACAACCTATCCAGACCAGGAAGCAAATTCAAAACTGCTACATGATAATGGTTATTCTAAATATGCCCTTTGGAGTTCCCAAACTCAAACACATGTTTGCTAATTTAGGAACCTGCTTCTACAATACTCATGGCTATCTTCCTGTTTTAACAATGTGCTTTCATAGCAAGTAAAAACTATATTTTTATGCTATTTCTTCTTATGTGTTTATCTGTATTATTTTCAACTATGTGACTATGGGACAGGAGTATGTTCATGTGAGTGCTGATACCTGCAGAAGCCAGAGACATGAGATAGCCCTGGAGCTTGAGTTATTAGCAGCTGTAATCAGACAGATGAGCATGCTAAGAACCAAACCCAAGTCTTCTGCAAAAACAGTATACATGCCTGACACTGAGCCATCTCTCCAAGCATCTTCGTATTTCTTGACGATACATTGATTTTTTTTTCACATTCAAGTTTTTAAAATTTAAAAACAAATACATCATGTCTGTTTTCATTTATTTTCAAAAACAGGCAGTACCAACATGGTCTGGTCTTGTTAACTGGATGATTTATTTGTTATGCAATGGAAAAAAGCAAGGTTGATTTTTTTTCCCTTCTTTCAATTAATAAAGATTTTTTAATTGACTATTGTGAATTACATATAATCATATATTTTTGAATGAATATTATGACTATATATATCAATCATGGTTTACGAAGAGATGATTAAATTTAACATTTGTTCAATAAGAACAAATATAAACATTAAGACAAAATCCCTGGTGCTAATGGACACACAGGACATGTAATAGTAATAATAAATGTATATACCCAACATATCTGAAATAGTGGTCATTGCTGAGCCAGAGGAAAACATAAGATTAAGGATGGGAATTTCTTGACCCTGTCTATAACTTGTCATTTGAAAAGTTCAAACTGAATGAATGGATAGGTCAGGATGGTGGGGAACAACCATCTATTATAGTACACCTTCTGTCTTGCAATATTTTGTTATTAAATCATTTCAATTAGAAAAGTGTAAAAGTAACTCAAGTACAGCTGGTACCATTGTTGGGATGGTCAAGATAGCACTGAGCAAAGCTAATGAGGTAACTTCTGAAATAAGCCAGGCCCAGAAAGAATCAGATGCTCCACAGCCAAATCCTGTCAGAGTTATTTTTAGGCCTGGCGTTCTATCCAAGGCATGTATACAAAAGGACTGCACTTTCTTAATATGTTGTCTCTGGGGAAAAAACACAGCCCTGGTTTTTGGCAGTGAGTGTTTGTCTTTTAAGTTCTTATTGGGGATTCCATAGGAGGTTGAATTCAACTATCCCTTCTGCTTTGGGGACTGGAGGCTGGGCAAAGGCAAGTCTAATTGGAATCCAGACAAATCCCAAATCCCAGGAATTTTCTTGACAAAGAGAAAACACCCAGGGATAGTACATTTTATTTCAATAGCCTTTCCCAAAGATGATGGAAAATATCTGCTAGTGACTAGAAGGCTCTATGGGAGACTACTATCTACTAGATGTAGGCATGGCAGCAGCTCACATGGAAATGGGCTTCTGGAATTCAAATAATGCACTATATGCAAAGTATTCCTGGAGTTCTGAGCAAGGACTCTATATCATGGTCCTTGTTATAAGATCTGAGGAAGACAAGCAAGCATAGTAATTATGTCTGATCAAGGTGGGACAGAAATACAACTAGAGAAAAGGGGACCCCAAGGAAGCATTGGTCACTGAATACTATAGGCTCTCACTAAGACAATGGTTACCAGTTCTATACCCTGAATTTCCAGATTCTCAGTCATACAATCTTTGCCTTGCATTAATCCAAATCAGACAAATAATCAGAATTTCTTACCATATGTTGCAAATGGTAGACTCTTTGCTCCATTTATCTTACACCTAACATTGCCTCTGAATCTTTGCATATATATATATATATATATATATATATATATATATATATATATATTGTGTGTGTGTCTGATTGTGCATTTGTTTTTACATACCAATTGTACCAATTGTGTGTATGAGTCTGAGTGTGTTTCTATTTGTGCATGACATTGTGTGTTTCTAAGCAATTACTATACAGTCTGTCCTATGCTCTCATATTGGAAAAAATCATTCAATTAGACATAATTATTTGTTAATCACACAGAAATTAATCCCAAACAAGTTTTCACTAACATAAGAAAATACTTTCTGTCACCAGAGATTAGTACCTTGATCTAAAGAGTAGAGCTGAGAAATAGTGATTGAGAGTACATCATCATTACACAATATAGAGAAATCAAGTTGTAGTTAAGTTGAAGCTTCCTTCTTTCTGGCTTTCATAGTGCTGGAATGTGTTATACAGGATGTGGGGCTGAAAAGCTGTGCAACTAAGGGAGCTGGTTCTGAGCAAGAATGGGGTCTAGACATGTTCACATCCTGAAATATTGTCCCGAGACCAACAGGAGTAGGACTGCTTCCTCCTTGCTCTGCGTCTGCCTGATCCAGTCCACAGGAGCCTTATGATCCTACCTCTGCCACCCTTGAGGTGGTCATGTAGCCTGGTGGCCAAGTCTCAGGATAAACTTCCTCCCTTCTTATACAGACATATCCAGAAAGCACCTGGATTTCCTCTTCATGCAAATGAGGCATTCCCATTAACCCAGCCATTGATGTTCACTCACCCTGAAAGCCCCTACCCATTCCCCAAGGTTTATATAGCCCTTGTTCCCCCATCCCCCAATAAGGAGAACGGTTTCACTGAAAACTGTCTCCAGAGAAGGCTGTTTCTCCTTCACTCATGCCTACTGGGATCCTGACTAATCTGCCTGCCCAGCCAAATTTCACTCTCACTAGTCTAGTCCTGATGTGACTATGATACAGTGGGCAATGTACCTGGATACCCTGAAGTGGAAAGCAGACCCCCCCCCCCAGGGCAGCAACAGGCAACTAGAGGAGGAAGGCTATGAACAATTAGCTTGGAAGGCAAGATGTGTTCACTGGAGCAGTAGTAGTACAACTATGGTGGAGGTCACCAAGTAGTCTATGATTGGACTATGAGGAAATTTGTACCTGGTTCTGTAAATCTAGTCAAAAAGCACGTGGCTAAAGAGACCTTAGGCCCTAAAGGATGACTTATTGTTTTACTAAACTGACAAGGTACTAGCCAACATTCTAAATATTTACATTTATATACGTAGACAAATGCTACCCTCAGTCTTTTTCACAGAAACTGTAGGACCCCCCTTTCCAGGGACCCCGCTCTTGTCTTGGGATAAGGGCTCACCCAGAGAACATGAGAGACCTTCTTGATGTAAAAAACATGAGGTAGTTTATTGATGGAGCTCTGGGCCGATGTGTATCCCATGCAGGAGATAGAGGCATCTACCACATGGCCCCAAAGCTAGGGGTTTTTATAAGGAAAGGGTCAGGGGACTGGGAGAAACTGGCGCAGTTGATTGACTCATTTAAACATCAGCAGAATGATTACATGTCAGCAGAGTAGTACGGTGCAAGTCAGGATGTCAGGAGTCCCAAGGGGCGGACACTTATCTAGGTCAGCAGAACATTTGGTTAACATATAACTTCAAACTAGGTGGCTGATGACTCAGCCAAGTTAACCCGAACAAGTTCCTGCATTCCTTTTTGTCCCCAGGAATGTTTTAACAATGGGCCTGCCTGGGCGTGTCTGGGCCTGTTCAGTGGTGCTCTCAGCCCCAGGTTCCAAAGTCCACTAACACCTCTTTTCGATCAAAGTTACAGGAATCAGACCTCAAATTTCATCTTAAATTTCATTTCCCTTCAAAACTAGACTTGGCAATGAATGGTGGCTAATGGAGTGAATTATGGTTAGTCAAGGTGCTAAGAATAAGACCATTGAGTGTTTAGTTCTAAGCAGAATCTTTATGCCACTCCTCCCTTTGTGGCTCAGAAAACATGGTAAAGATAAAATATAAGAGGCAAAAGATTAGGAAAAGGACTGCCAAATACTATCTTGTAAGAATGACACAGTCATTGCAACCATGATAATACCTCAACTGCAGCTGCTTACACTGGGCTTATACCACAAAAACAGGCCTATCAACAATTGATCATGCTTCAGGAAGGCATGGTACCCTACCTGTCCTTGATGAACTATTTGCTACTAGTGTACTCTAGGGGAGAGGTAATTATTGTCTTCAGTTGCATACCCACCAATAAATAAACTTACCATGCTTTAATGGATCATTCCAAACCCATGGGACCTATATGGACGGGGGAAGGTTTGGTAAGGGTAATAAGAGAGATAGAATCAAGGCATTACATACATGAAAGAAACTGTCAGTTTTAATTTAGTAAGCCTTTTGTCTTTAAGTGTTCATTTGAGTCCTAAAAGGGCACAGCAATTAGGCAGAATGCAGAAAAATTTGGAGTCCTGAAAAACAAGCAGGAAGAAAAACAAGAACCTATCTGAGATATCCCTCTAGTTTGGCATTCTGGCAAAGTGTAGGACCATAAGTCATGGCCAGTAAGGGATATTCTCTGTAGAAGCCTATCCCAAAGCAGTGATCTACTGAGGGGTAAGTTTGTACACTTGAATCTGCAACACGGTTTCTGAATATCATATGCCTCAAGAAAGCTATGAAGAAATCACAGCCAGTGTCTGTTTGATTTTAAAATTAAAAACTGGACACAGGAAGGTGCAGAAGGATGCAGAGAGCCAAAGGGATAAGAGCTGTTATCAGAAATGGCCCTGGAAAGCATGAGTATCTACTGATTTTTGGAACAAGAACTTCCTGCAGTCCTCAGTAAACAATGATAGGAAAAATAACAAGGATTTGAGAAGAAACTTGGAAAGGGGCCTTGTCATAGATTTTAGATGTTAAAGAAAAGGGTTTCTTGCTGTCCTTTTATATTAAAGTCAGATAACTCAGATTTCATTAAGAGGAATAAAATTATAAACACATACTTCCCAAGTCTAATAATCTGATTTAAATATGTAGAAAGTTCATACATTATGACTTTGTGTACAAATAAACATCTATATATCATTTTTCTTTCCTAAAGCTTTTTTCTAGTTCTAAAAATAATGTATATTCAGTTTTAAAATCAAACCAAACATGAAAATAAAACAATAAAAAATATAATTCAGGTAATATCACATTTCATTTTATAAACCATCTCCTAAACATTTTAAGTACATATGAAATATTTTAGAGTTGCTAAAATGTATATATATATATATATATATATATATACATGCATAAATGCATGTATTAGATCATGCTAAACACAGCTTGAATATATCAGTAATCACAGCTGTTTATGATATCAAATTCTAGCATATCACTGTCTTGATGTAGATATGTAGTGATAGATGCCCTCCTTTTTATATTTGAGCATAAGGTGTACTCCAGCTCACTCCCTGAGTATCATAGCTTCCTCCATCTGATGGGTTTAAAGACAGCTCTGTCACCAGATAGCTATTGTAAACCCCAGACCAACTTGACCTTACAATTCAGTAGGCTTTGTTATCTATTTGGAATGTTTGCTGTAGATGTATGTCTGTGAAGGTCAGAAGCAGTATAGACACCATTTCTCAGTGTGGCAATAGAATCTGGAAACTAGCCTTTCCTCTCTCTCTTGCCAAGTTTGATGAGGATGCTACTGCTGCTGCTGGCATTGGTTCAGTGGCTAGACTACTTCAGGGTCAATGTTTCTGCTATTTTCTTGGACTTTCTCCCTAATCATTACTATAGTCGCAAGATGTCTGCTATTTGCAATCTTGATTTGCCACTTTTTAAAGTTAGATAGACAAGTGTGAATCTTACAGTGTACTCTAGCTACAGGTCCTGCAAAGATAAAAGATGAACCTGGTTTGCTCCACGTCCCACTGAAATAACTTACCAGACTGCCTGTAGCTAGTACATGGCCTAAGTAATCATTTCCCCAGTAAACAACTCTTGATGCAGGGAAGTTTGCCTCACTTTATGAACCACTTTTGTTTGGTTGGTTGGTAGGTTGGTTTTGGTTTTTGGTTTTTCGAGACAGGGTTTCTCTGTATAGCCCTGGCTGTCCTGGAACTCACTTTGTAGACAACCACTTTTTATCCAGTTGGTATCTAGGATGAAAATCCCACTTGATATTGCTTCTTTTCAAATGGTCACTTTTCCTCACCTCATTCAGAGGCCCTTCCTAGTCTTCTCAGCTTCTATACAGGAAAGAATACACGTCACAAGACACATGTCACAAGACCGTCCTCTTTAAAAAAAACCATCCATTTCCATGCCTTGTTTCATTGGCAAACAAATCTATACAGCCAGTTCTGAGCCTCACATTATGTTCATTCATCTGCCTCTTCCCTTCAACTTGAAGCATGGAATAAGCTTTTCATACTGAATATGTGTAGTCACCAACTTATTCCTTCTTTCTCCCTGAAGCACTCATCAGGTTTTCTTCTTCCCAGTCAGTGTTGTTCTCTTTTACTGAATTCCTCGAGGCAGTAGTCTTATACTGAGCCCTCATTTCTCTTTTACTTCTGTACTTAATGTAATAGGGATATTATTATTCTTTCTCTCCAAAATAAATACAGACTCTGTTACTACTCAGATGCTGGCACCCTGATCCAGAGACACATATCTGCACATAAGATTATTATGAATGTCCTAGCTACACTGACCATAGCACCTTTTGTTCACTGCCTGCTAAAACATGTCAGGTCATTCTACCCTTCTTCTCAAACCATTCTGTGATTCTCCATCTCAAGAAAAGCAAATCTTCAAAATATCCCAAAGACTCCATATGACTACATCTTCCATCCCTAATATCCTCCTTTCAAGTCTTCTTGCTGGTCCTAAGTTAGGGTATTAAAAACCTGGGAACTATCTGAAAATAATATGTAGTAGCTCCTCTTATTGTGGAATGTGTAACATGGTATAATATTTTGCTATGTCCAATTATTTTTACTCTTAAATTCAGCTTCTCCCTGCCTTGACCTCTTCCTTCTAGAATTTTAAGACACAAGATTTTATAAAATTCCAGAAAGTTTTCCCCTCTTTGGAAATAGATGATCATTATTGCCACTGATATCCAATGAATTCATACTGCTAATACAGTTATGTTAACTGTATTATATAATGTTAACACACTCTGTATTGGTGATTGATTTTAGCCATGCCCCTATAACCTCTAAGTCATGAGTTTAAGTTATTAATTGTATAATACTAACCATCTCTTAATAAAAAAATATTGAATTTTTCTATATAGTTGCCTTTTTCTAATTATGTACTTTCCAAAATACATTGCTTGCAATACACTTCAGTATTCAGGATGCTCCTATTTAGAATTCAACTCAATTGTTTTTCATATGCTCAATATTAAAAATTCCATGTATCAGAAAGTAATTTCATTCTAAGTACTCAAAAGAAAGTACAACAATAAAGAAATTCCCCCAATTCCTTATAACAAGACCCTCTGGATATGAAAGAACAGATTGTCTCAGATGGGCAGTGAAAGGGCAACAGAGATGAAGTCCCCTATATCACAAATCCACTTCACTTCCCCTTTAGGTGACCTTTGCCAGTCTTAGACATGTATTTGAGTGCTGGTATCATATCTTTCATTCACTGTGGCCTTAATCATGAATGAAGAACAATCCACTTCTTGACAAGAAAACCCTGTGCACAAACTGAGTTGCCCAATGGTGTATGATTGTGAATCATTTCCCATCTGTGTCACTAAAGTGATCTGGCATTATTGCTTTTTCCCAAACCTTTGCAATCAAAAGACACTTAGCCACAGAGGGTTTACAGCAACCATAACCAAATTCCATATTCAACAGCTTCGAGGGGAGCTTGGGGTTAGGGGACTGCAGGGTGCCTAGATATCATGATGTGACAGAAAGTGGGTTGGCTCTCAAAAAGAAAAAAAAAAAAAGGCAACAAACCAAAGCCTAATTTTTGAGTCATGGCTTTGTCATTTCCAGGTTCCTTTCCTTCTTAGGACAAGCCACTTACCATCACTTCTGTTAATATGATCCACTCGCTTGATTTTTCCAGTAATGATATCTGAGAACACTTTATACAGTGGACACTTAAAAAAAAAAAAAAAAGGAAGGTCTTTCCTATGTGTATTTTAAAATTAGATGAAGCTCTTTTTTTTTTTTTTTTCCTGTTATTTCACTTAGTAAAGAGTCTTGAAAACCTAAGAGCAGTCCTTTCCTAACCATAGCCCAGGATTCTGGGGTCTGAACACAAAAATATATTTACACAAATGAAAGGATAGGCAGTGTAGTCAGAACTCAAATCCTTAATTTCAAGAGAACAACAGTAATTTTACCATTATAACTGCTTTTAATATCAACTTAGAAAAAATTCAAATTTCACTTAGAAGCAATTATTTTGCTGGTACTTGTCTGCAGTGTAAGCATTCCTAGTGGAGGAAATACTTTAAGCTTATCAGTCATGGATATCTTCAAAATTAATTAGGATTTGGTCATAAGATCAAATAAACCCAGAAAGGAAAAATGGGAGTCACAGAAGAGGATGGGGTGGGGGTCAGCTCCTACTCTACATTCCATACTTTATATCACCCCTACAGTTAATAGAACTCAGAGCAGCCACCTAAGCAGGACAGAACCATGAACTTGGAGCAGATTTCTGCAGCCCATAGTCTTCCTAGCACAGTGCAGGAAATGACGTTAACTATAGCTGCCAGATTTAGCGACTGTAAATTGAGGAAGTAAAATAAAATTTAATTCCAAATAAATCTAAATCATTATTTCTATTTATCTATATACAGGTTTGATGTTACCTGAAATTCAAATTTAACTGAATGACTTATATTGTGCTCAATAACACCTGACACAATCAAAAGGCCCATGGATATAGAAGAAGCCTCAGCTCTTTGTTGGAACTCCAGTATTGAATTATAATCAGGATAATAAGGTTATCAACACTTTCCCTGTGAACAAAAGGTTGAAGGATCAGACAGCATCCACAGAGAAAGACTCCCTCTTTCCTTTCCCGTGCTCATATGCTGCAGTCATTGTTCATTCCTGTATTCAATCACACTGGAAATGTTAGGCAATGCCATGCTCAGGCACTCCATTTGTCCCTGGGAATAAACCTGTGACCTAAAGAAGCACTCCATACTGGAATAAAGTTTTCACTCCTTTGTTGGAATGGTAGGCCCTTCATATTTAGTATAACTGTTGCAATTCCTACAGATGGTCTGAGCTAAGCCCTGAGAAACAAAATACATGCTGGTCTTGCTCTTGCACATGGCTCTGAACTTGGTAGCATCACACATGAAAAAATGAGGAAATGCTGTACTCCAGGCATTTTAAGGGCTTATAGTTAAAGACCATAACCAAGCAAGAGCTAGGGCCAGTCATGATCAGGCATTGAACTCCATAGATGACTAAGGATGACCTTGAACCTTTATCTTTCTGCCTCCACTTCTAGGGTACTCAGGATGAAGATTTAAACTACCATGTGCAATTTTATGTGTTGCTAGGCAAACACTCTACCACATCCCTGGATCTTGTTTGCTTAGCTTAAAGATAAAATCTTCTATTCATGATAAAAGTGTATTATTCATAAGTGATCTTCTTTTCCATATTGAATCACATGAATATTGATAGGATATGAATTACAAGAGCAACTATATTCAGACTGGTGGAAGCTGGTAAGAATAGCCTACTATCACTCTGAGTTCATTTCTTCAACTTCTGTTACTAAAATATGAAATTTTTTTTAAGATTTGAAACAATATCTCTTTAATGAAGCATTAAAATGTGCACTGCCATTCATTCATATGTATAAATTGGCAGCCAAACTTCGTAACATTATTTTTTTTATTTTCTTTATTTACATTTCAAATGCTATCCCGAAAGTTCCCCAT
>NC_034596.1:112561461-112578089 GCF_900095145.1 Mus pahari | reverse complement strand
TGTTAGTAAGATTCCTATATTTGCCTTTCGCCATCTGGTGATCTCTGGAGTTAGTTGTTATAGTTGTCTCTGGTTGGAGCTTGTTCCTCCTGTGATTCTCTTAGCCTCTGTCAGCAGTCCTGGGAGTCCAGCTCTCTCCTGAGTCTCAGTGGTCAGATTATTCTCTGCAGGAAAGCTCTCCTCTATCAGGAAAGTTGCACAGAGGCCTGGCATTCAGATCTGTTGCCTGGCTGAAGATGTAGGCCCAAAACAGGGCCTGTCCCAGAAGATGTATTTCCTCTGCAGTTTATTCACTCACCTGCACAGACTAGCCATGGAGGGACCCTGGACACCATATGACTCTCTCACCTGCTCTGGTAGACAGAGCCCTCACAGGTGGCCACCTTTCCTCTGGCGAGGAGGGTGCCCAAATTTCTGGAGCCTGAAACAGGGTCTGTCCCAGAAGTTAAGTTGCTTCTGTTTGTCCCAAAGCTGTGTAGCTTCTGGGGTCCACACTCTCGCCAGTGAAGACTAGAGCCTAGGCAAACTGGAGCAAAGATGGCTCTCCTGCCAGCCAGGCCTTGAGACTCCTCCCAGGCGGACACCCCTCCTTGGGCAGGAAATGTGCTGGATGACTAGAGCCAGAAACAGGATCTTTCCCAGAAGCTGTGTTGCTTCTGCAGGCAGTCCTCTCCCCGGCCACACACCGGAGCAAAAATGGCTCTCTTACCAGCTTTCCTCTGGCAGGAAAGGTGCAGGATGTCTGGAGCCAGAAATGGAGTCTGTCCCAGCAGATGTGTCACTTCTGCAGGCTGCCCTCTCCCTGGCAGTGCACCCGAGCAAAGATGGCTCTCCTACCGGCTCAGGCCTTGAGACCCCTCCCGCAAAATATGAAATATTTTTAATACCTAAAGAAAATAGCCACAGTCACATTGAAATTATAATTAATGTACTGGATTACAATGTCTAAGGAGAGAAGCACTTAAACATAATCAAGACTTTTTTATTCATTTATCACTAAACATTTTACATTGTAGCCTATAAAAACGAAGTTTTTCATCACTTTTCAAAATAAATGAGAGGCCCTTCTTTTTCTTTGAATCCTAGATCCTCAAAAATGCTGCGTAAGTGTTCTTCCAGTGAGTTATACACACAGCTCTCTTTTCTTCTTAGCTTATTAGAATCCTGGAATGCTCTTTGAAAATGGTCTGGGTTTTTTTTTTTTTCATACAGAAAACTCTAGTAAAAGTATTCAAGGTAAGAGATACTGATCTTCACGTTCACTTCAGAAACATTCATGAAGTTGTACATCCCTTAAGGTGTATGTGTATGTAGCAAGTCATTAATTTGTTGACAGCAAAACATCTTGAAGAGTATGATGTGCCATTTCACTTTTACTTTGGTGGAGTCTCTGGAAGGACCAGGCATAACCATGGTAGTGGGAGGGTGGGGTCCTGAAATGAGTGCTGACTCATATTTAAACTTGTAGAGATTACCACTGAGCTACAGCTTAAGATGTAGACTCTATCCGTGCATGGATCCAGGTGAACAATGCAGCCCGTATGTACAACAGTGCAACTGAAGCTTATGCTCAGAGCCCACTGCCACCCAAACAAGAAAACGAAACTGTACAAGATGAAGAGAAATCCCAGAAGAAACTGAAGTGGAGAATATTAGGCCACAGAATAAACACACACACACACACACACACACACACACACACACAAATGCAAATAAAAGTTCTTTTAAAATGTTAGGTGTGATAGTTGACGGAACTGTGATCTCTTTCCTCATATGGAAGAGCAGGAGAATTCCAAATTGAGCTACATATTGAGATTCTGTGACCAGAAAACCGTGGCTACACTGTGTGAAGTACAGCAAGGAAGAAAAGATTTTTTTACCATTCTCTAGTTTGTATTTTCACTCTGTTGGCTGTTTTTGTTTTATCGTGTAGAAGTATTTAATAGCATGCCATCCTATTTGTTGACTATTAGGACTAATTTCTTTGCACTTTTAAATGGAGATGATTCTAAGGAACCAATGTTACTGGATTAAGTAATAAATCAAGAGACTAAAGCGAGAAAAAAAAAAAGAAAAATAAGGGCTGGGATATAGTTCTGTTGATCAAGACTACCATGTTCAAGCTATCCATTGATCCCCACACCCACAAAGAAAGAAAAGTGTTCACATATACAGAAAGAAATAAATATAGTAACAAGAATTAAGAGTTCCTAAAAATAAAAGCTTCTTATTATAATTCAGCCTTTAAAAGGAATCACCCAGAATGTGATTCCACAGTGAGATGAATCTCAAACAAATATGTAAACACTACTAAATTCAAAGTCTGTTCTCTCTGGACATCTCTGCAGTGTCTCCTTTCCTTCACCTGTTTGTACCCTATTTATTTCTGGTGTCTCCTTGTTCTTATTTCTCTTGCCTCTATCTTACACAAATGACAATCAAAACATTAACTAGTGTAGCTACATACTGATGATTTATGCGGTTGTTTTAAATCAGACTCTTGGATAGTCTAGGCTAACCTAAAACTTACTATGTATCCTCAAACTCTTGATCCATTTACTTCCACTTCCCAAAATCTGAACTTACAGATTATACTAGTGGTTATTCTTTACTTGAAATGTATCAAAATTAATGAATTATCTCATTAAGGCCTATACTTCCCAAGTTATTTTTAAATATTCTATGTGTATGTTTGTATACATGATCCTATCCTTTATGTACATATGTATGAGCATGTATGTGGAGGCTAGAAGTCTTCCTCTATCTTTATATTACTTTCTATTTTAATTTTAAGATGCATTTATTTTTTACTTTATATTTGAATGTTTTCCTGCATGTATGTACATGTGTCACATATGAAACACCTGGAACTGGAGTTATAAGCAATTGTAAGCTAGCATGTGAGTGCGGGGAACAAATCCTGGGTCCTCTGCAAGAGGAAAAATGTTCTTTATAACTGAGTCATCTCTCAAGACCCTCCTCCACTTTATTTTTTGAGACAGGGTCTGTTACTGAACTTAAAACTTTCCAGGTAAACTGGCTGTCCAGTAAACCACAGAAATTTTCTGTCTCCATTTCTTCGGTGCTGGAATCATAGGTACATGCTTCCAGGCCTGGTGTTTGCTTAGCTGCTCTAATCTGAACTCAGGTCTTCATGATTATGCAGCAAAAATTTTGCTTACTGGGCCATCTCCCCAGCCCTCAAATATTAAAGGACAGATTTATAAACTGTCTCTTAAACTTGACTTTTCAGAATTAATACCCCAAAATAATGATAAACGTTTGCTTCAGTCTGGAGTGAACCAAAACTTTCAAATCTGGAGTCTTTCTCCCTTGAGTTCTGTCTCTTAGTTGATTTAACCAACTTGTATCAAGTGCTAGTGACCCCAAAATCATTCTTGAATGGTAGATCTCTCCTATTCATGTTTTCTGTTTGTAAGTTTCTCAAACACTATGGATACTAGCAAAAATATCTGCGATTTCTCATGGTGCTCAGTTGGTTAGGCAGGTTGTCTGCTGGCCTCCCCTGGGTTCACTCACATGGCTGCTTTCAGCAGAAGGTTCAGTTTAGGTGCCCCCAATTCCATCCCAGCAGACTGTACTGAATATTGGCTGAGGACCCATTTCCTATTCCTCTGATCCTCCCATCTTATTAGACTGGCTTTCTTCCATGGCCAAAAGAACAGGGTTCCATGGGCCGAAAGCCCAAGTTTCAAGGTCTAAAGTCACAAGCTATATTTTGCTTCAGAGTACTAAATGTCACATAATCTGTTATAAATGTGCATATTGGTGGACTTTAGTCTTATTTCTCTCACTAGAATACAAACTTCATGGAAGCAGGAATGTTGCTTTTAACTTTCATGCCCTCAACATCTAAAATGCCTCCTATACTGAACAGGAGCTCCACAAACTGCTGAACGAAAGAATGAATATTACACTTCCTTAGTTACCGGTCTCCACAATTCTACACGGTTATTAGTCACTTCTCAGAAGTGTAGCAGATCTTGCAGCAGTCCTACAATGAACTTTGGTCTCTACCCCTTGCCAGGATTTCCTCTAAACTCCGTTGCATCCTCACATAAGTCAAAACAGGGCTGATTATTGCATATCTCAGTTTTATAAATTCAGTAACCTCTTTTTCATCAATAGAATAAAATCCTAAGCCTTCACCATGGAAATCAGAGTTTTTATTATAGACTCCATTTGGCCAACTCTTCCTTCCAAATACCGTACCCCAGAACAATAGGTCTTGTTTCCAGTAGGGGATGGGAGCTTGGCACCCACTCTTTCCTCACAGAATGTCCTAAGTCCTTGATAGAATTTGAACCTGTGTGATTGCTGGACTGTTCAGTGTTCTTTAGCCCAGTGATTTTCAACCTTCCAGTGCTGTGACCCTTTAAAACAACTCCTCACGATACGGTGACTCCTCAACCATAATATTATTTTCATTGCTACTTCATAACTGTAATTTTTCTACTGTTATGAATCATAATGTAACTATCTGTATTTTCTGATGGACTTAGGCAACCACTGCAAAAGGGTCCTTTAACCCTCAAAGGGGTCATGACCCATAGATTGAGAATCACTGGTCTATCTTTTTCTGTCTAACAAACCTATAACTATCTTTCAGAGCCAGCATTTCTTCTACCTACCTAAAGTTGTTTTCTTATGTAACTATGCTTTTCTCTCCCACCCTCACAATACTTTTTTTTAAATAATATTTTCACAATATTCTCATCTTCCCATATTTTTCTTTATCTTTTCATTTCCATATTATTATACCTTCTAGTAAAGGCTTGACATGAAGTAGATGCTAGAGCAATACTAGTTGAAAAAAAATACTTACAATAGATTTCAGAGATCTAAATGTCAAAGAACAATAATAGCAATGAAGTTTTCTGAACCATGAGATAATTCCAAAGTAACAAAGACATTGGACACTGGTATTATAATCAAAGTGAACGGGAAAGATAAGATACCAGAGGTTTTTATCATGTTTATGAAGACTTTATCTACACGTTGCTCTTCCTTCTTCTTGATTTTCTTGTGTTTTGCAAATTGTATCTTGGGTATTCTAAGTTTCTGGGCTAATATCCACTTATCAGTAAGTATATATCAAGTGACTTCTTTTGTAATTGGGTTACTTCACTAAGGATGATATCCTCCAGATACATCCATTTGCCCAAGAATTTCATAAATTCATTGTTTTTAATAGCTGAGTAGTACTCCATGGTGTACCACATTTTCTGTATCCATTCCTCTGTTGAGGGACATCTGGGTTCTTTCCAGCTTCTGGCTATTATAAATAAGGCTGCTATGAACATAGTGGAGCATGTGTCCTTATTACCAGTTGGAACATCTTCTGGGTATATGCCCAGGAGAGGTATTGCTGGATCTTCTGGTAGTACTATGTCCAATTTTCTGAGGAACCGCCAGACTGATTTTCAGAGTGGTTGTAGCAGCTTGCAATCCCACCAGCAATGGAGGAGTGTTCCTCTTTCTCCACAACCTCTCCAGCATCTGCTGTCATCTGAGTTTTTGATCTTAGCCATTATGACTGGTGTGAGGTGGAATCTCAGGGTTGCTTCATACTTCATTCCTCCTTAAAATAGGGAACAAAATACCAATGGAAGAAGTTACAGAGACAACATTTGGAGCTAAGATGAAAGGATGGACTATCCAGAGACTACCACACCAGGGGATCCATCCCATAATCAGCCACCAAACCCAGACACTATTGCACCTGCCAGTAAGATTTTGCTTAAAAGACCCTGATCTAGCTGTCTCATGTGCGGCTATGCCAGTGCCTGGCAAATACAGAAGTGGATGCTCATAGTCATCTATTGGATGGAACACAGGGCCACCAATGGAGGAGCTAGAAAAAGTACCCAAGGAGCTGAAGGGGTCTACAACCTTATAGGTGGAACAACAATATGAACTAATCAGTACCCCCAGAGCTCGTGTCTCTTGCTGCATATGTAGCAGAAGATGTCTTGCAAACTTTATATGACCCAGTACAGGGGAATGCCAGGGCCAAGAAGTGGGAGTGGATGGGTAGGGGTGCAGGGCAGGGGGAGGGTATAGGGTACTTTCGGGATAGCATTTGAAATGTAAATGAAGAAAATAACTAATAAAAATTTGGAAAAAAGAAAACAAGCTCAGAAGAAAGAAAAAAAAAAAAAGGGCTTGAGACTGCTTCTCCTTACTCTCATCAGATATCTAAGCAGGCCAATTCTCAAAAGCTAACCACTGAATATGTGATTTTCAGATGAGTATCCATGCAAATGAGTAACTTCAGGAGAATCCTGTGGGTAGCTTTTACCATTGGTCTCATGGGATAGAACACAGAGGTTAATGAACTTGAAATGCCTGAAAGTGGGGCATTTGGCCAATGATGAATATGGCCTTGTATCTGCTCAACTTCACATTAAGTCTGCTCATGAGTTAGTGGAAACCAGAGACTCTTAGAGAAAATAAACAATTCCTCTCCAGAACTCCCCCTCCTCACTAGTCTGATGGCTCACTAAATAAATATGTATTATTTTGCTCATTGAAATATGGAAGCCTTTTCATGTGTACTGATAAGTAAGATTGCTTTTGGAAACATTTGAGCTCTTGTTGGCAGCTGTAGCTCTCACTATATAGTAACTTTCTTTGCATCTCCCCTATCATATGTTTATCACAGTCTGAGGAAAATACCTACCTACCTACCTACCTACCTACCTACCTACCTACCTACCTATCTACCTATACCATGACATTTCCAGCCCAGGCTGACAGGCTTGCCTTCTATCATCTATCCCAGCTGGTGATCCTCAAATACACATTCCTCTTTGTAGTCCTCTGTGGTATCCTGAATCTCAAGATGTGATATTGGCAGGAAAGCTAAGTTCAGATCCTTCCACATGGAATCATTCTCCCTGGTCAAGGACTCTCAGACCCCAAGGGAGCAGTTTGTATATTTTTGCTCAATGAAATATTGAAACCTCTTTTTTTGGTACAGATTTTTGGAAACATACCAACTATTATTGACCTTGTAAGTACCAAGTTCCTTGTTGGCTCTAATTCTGCCTCTGTAATCATCAAAGAAAAAAACATTCATTTTCAACAAGCAGATGACCAAGTGCGGTAAATTAAATATCTTTATTTTTCTAAAGAAACTTGCTTTAATTAGCTTATTTGGGATTTTACTGATCACAATAATAAACATAAAAATATTCAAAATAACACTAAGGGTTTCTTTTTTTTTTTTAACACTAAGGGTTTCTAATATGGCCCTCACAGTTCTATATTTCTGTGACATTCCCTCTTTCTAGAATAGCAGTTTTGAGCATAGTGTTAATCATTTCCTTCAAGCAGATGCAATATTACCTGAATGCCACTATTATCTGGAGATGTGATCTGTGTATGTGGTTAATTTGTCCCTATCATTGCTTTAAACATGACATGGCAACATGTGGATCATGACACAGTCATCACCATCTCCTGACACCATGGCCCCATCACTAATTCTTGGCCTTTCCCCACCTCCCCCCTCGAACTGATCAGAACATAAATCAGAACCAAGGATCATTGCTTCTGCTGGGGCTCATAACCTCGTGAGCAGATTGACCATGTGACATACAATTTATTATTTCTGTTTTCTTCCCTGTAAGTCACTTTCCAACTCTGAATAAAAGTAGTGAAGCCACAAGATCCAATATATGCCAAGAGTCTCCTTTTATATAAAATATACCTGGCTCAACACATGACAACAGCAATTGAAAACACAGAAGCAAAGCATTAGAACTCAAACTGAAATTACACAAAAGTTATTCATAGACTTCAGAGAAACTTGTCTAAATGGAGGAAGCAGACTAAAGCACATGAAATAAGTCAGAAACACAAAATCTGTCACTCTGGTCTGTAAAGGAGACACACTGAATCTATAATCTTTCTAACTGTTTTGTGCTATAGACTAAGATAAGTAAACTGTACTTTATCAAAAGTACATATGAACTAGCCACTAAATTGCCCAGTCCTGTCTTATCTGACTCCAAATCCAAGAACTAACTTTCTAATCAGCTTCTCAGCTGTGGTACTAGTCAGAAAGCCATCCCAAGTAACAGTTGGTTGCCACTTCAAGCAAAAAGATGGTGAAGAGGAATAGCTTCCATGTGTATGTGGGTTCTCTGTTGTTTTTGTTGCTATTGAAAACCAGCTTTAGTCCATGGTGACCTGATAGGAGACCAAACCTAAGGATAATAGGTTTAGAAGAGAGTAAATATTCACAACTTAAAGGACCAGTAAATATCTTCAACAAAATTGTAGAAGAAAACGTCCCTAACCTAAAGATAGAGCTGTCCATAAACATATAAGATGCCCACAGAACTCCATATAGATTGGACCAGAAAAGAAATTCCTTCTGTCACGTAATAGTCAAAACATCAAAATACAAGAAAAAGAAAGAATATTAAAAGTTGTAAGTGAAAAAGGTCAAGTAACATATAAAGGCAAATCTATCAGTATTACACTAGACTTCTCACCAGAGACTATGAAAGCAAGAAGATCCTGGGCAGATGTCATACAGACCCTAAGAAAACACAAATGCCAGCCCAGGCTACTATACCCAGCAAAACTCTCAATTACCATAGATGGAGAAACCAAGATATTCTATGACAAAACCAAATTTACAAAAAATCTTTCCACAAATCCAGCCCTACAAAGGATAATAGATGAAAAATGCCAACACAAGGAGGGACACTATACCCTAGAAAAAGCAAGAAAATAATCTTTCTGATTCTTTTTTTTTATATATAAATAAATATTCTGCCAGCTAAGTTTATACATCTACATATACCTCTTTTGAATTTAGGTACTTGTTTATGTTTCAAGTATTTTTAGTTACCCATCTATTCAGCCTACCTTAAGACGAGACACCCTGGACCTTTATACTTGAATGAAGTTCTACAACTGGCTATGAATAGACCATGTAGCTAATTTCTGGAAGATTTAAATAAGAGTCACTTGGCCTGACTTACTGAATATATTTGATGCAGCTTCAGTTCTTTATAGTGACCCAGAATCTGTCACAATTTGGTGATACTGTTTGGGAAGAGTTAGGAGCTAAACCTTGTTAGAGAAGATGTATTACTTGGGACAGGTCTTGAGGTTTCAAGAGACCCCTGAGATCCCCAGTTCTCTTTCTTTCTGTCTTATAATCATGGATCAGCATGTGAGCTCTAACAATTACTTCCCTCCACCATGATAGACTCTAAACCTCTGAAACCATAAGTCAGGTTGTTCTCAACCTTTCTAACACTGTGGCCACTTAACACAGTTCCTCATATTGTGTTAACCCCAGTCATTGCTACTTTATAAATATAATTATTCTACTATTATGAATCATGATGTATATCTGAAATGTAGATGATCTTAGGCAACCCCTGTGAAAGTATCATTCAACCCTAAAGGTGTTGAAAAGTGCTGCCATAAGTCAAAGTAAATGTTTTCTTTTATAAGTTACCTTGGTTATGATATTTTGTAACAGTAATAGAAAAGTAACTAAGACAAACCTAGTGTACTTGTTTAATGAGTATAGAAATGTGAGCAGGTAGACTCTGTTAAGTCTCTTTTTGAGGCATATGGTTTGTATTTGCAAACCTTTTAGTTTTTGGACAGGTTTTAAAGAATAGATTTCATCAGAGAAGTAAATTTTGATAGCTAAAATCCTTTTACCATATTTAAATCTTTCTTCATCTTCTTGAAATTGTTATAAATCTGTGTTTCTGTCCTTTACAACAGGCTTAAATATGATGTAATGGTTAAAGTGATGACACTGTGAAGAACATGCTATCTAAATGTGCTGTATTTAAATAGGCTACCTAATGATCCAATAGAGTTGTTTTTAGGTTATTTGAATTTTTTCCATTTTATGCTTCATTGGTTAAAATAAAATTGCTTTCTGATTACTTTCCTATTCCTATTTTACTCAGTAATTTTCATGATACTTCTATTGAGCAAGAAAAGACAATGTTATTACCTTTTAGTAGACATAAAAAAAAAAAACCTAAACAGACAGTAAGTAAATTAATCAAATAGTTCAAGAAATCAATTCACTATGTTGTTCCATATAGCAGTTTATGCTTTTCTACAAGAATGTGACTAACTGATCAATGCTATAAAGTATTACTTTTATCAGAATGAAGTGGGTAATCTGTTTGTAATTTGTTTTATAATTTTTCTTCCCTCATAGTTTAAATAATAATAAATATTTTTTAATTTTAAAATGTTTTATTATAGGAAGCAAAAAGGAGTTTCATTTCTACTCAATCAATAAATATTCCAGGAACTAAATAAGCAAAATAAATAAGATCTAATCCTTTCTTCTAGACAAAAAGATAAAGGCAGGACAGATGTAAATAGGTACTGACTAGTGGCTATGGGTCACATACATATGGTTAGGGATTTTAGCTCTGCCATGGGAGGGAACAATATCAAACATTACACTCCAGGGTCTCAAGATTCTGTACCCCTGCAATGAGAATAAAACAGCACCACAGCATTTTCTCACAAGAATAGAGCTATCACTGAATCTCAAGAGAGAAGACAAGTGAGTATTAAGTGTTGGCACAGTTGCTTACGGATGCTGGTACCTTACTACAACAGTTCTCCCCTCCTTAGTTCTTAACACATATCTAAACCTAATATCCCTGACTGGCAAAGAGTAATAAAGGTATGCATTCTGTAGGTTACTATAGGAGACAATGAACAAAGAACATTCACCATGGTGTCTGGTTTGGTTTGGTCTGGTGGGACAGCCTGCCATTAATAAGAGTCTGCTATTGGACTCCAACTCTAATAGCAGAAGTTGGGCGGCTTAACAACATATATTTATTTTCTCACCATTTTGCAATTTTGAAGCTCCAGATCAGAGGATCAGCATGGTCGGCTCTTTCTGGAGCCTCACTAGTAGACGACCAACTTCCCCGTGTTTTCATACTGCTATCCCTCTGCACATGCATGTGCATATCCCTATCTCTTCTTCCCAGAAGACCAGTTACCTTTAGTTGAAGCCCACCCTAATGACTTCTTTAATTCTTTTTTTTGAAGACTCTAATTTCAACAAAGCTACATTCTCAAATAATAAGCATACAAGGATAAAATATGTGAATTTGAGAAGGAAACAAAATTTATGCTATGAAACTAATCTACAGAAATAATAGTAGCTGTCATGCTTTTCTGATATTACTATTTAATTGTCATTACTAGAATGATTAACTAAATAATGTCTCAATTCTCAAATGCATTAAGACACCAACACTGAATTAAAAGTATATTGTATTCACACATTTTCTCTCAGAAACAGCAATTTTTACCATAATGGCAATGACATAGTGCTGTTGGCCACATGGCATGATTCAAGACAATTCTAATTGCAAGTTTCTGGTAGTTTCCCACAATAGTAAAATACTAATGAAGTCAGGGTCAGAGTTCAGTCCATGTTTAAGCCAATGGCTTCATTTTGTTCTGTGGTTGCAGAGTTTACCCCATTTCAGGAAGGTCACATCACAAATGAAAGCCATTGTTTCCTAATGGGAATAGGGCAAGAAGGTGAACCCTGATCAGCAGGAGTCTGTGAGCATGACCTGAGAAGCAGCCCCTAGGGTGTGCCCTTCTCTAAATGAGTTAACAGTTTATTATCCTATCCTTTTTTGTTTTTCACAGATTAAAAAAAAAAAAAAAGTATAAGAAATAAGAACTTCCCAAATAAGCAGTGACTAGAAAAGGAGAATTGACTGATTTCACTTTTAAATCACTCACACTAGACACAGTATTTCTCAACCTTTGGGTCATGACCCCTTCCAGGATCAAATAACCCTTTCATATGAGTTACATATCATATATTTCCAATATCAGATAGTTCCATGATTCATAAGGGTAGCAAAATTATAGCTATGAAGTAGCACTGATACAATTTTATTGTTGGGGTCACCACAACATGAGGAGCTACATTAAAGGGCCAGAAGATCAGGAAAGTAGAGAACCACTCCACAACAGTCAAGTGAACTTATTGCCATCCAAGAAAAAGCCAGAGACAAGGGTCATTTTACCCTTCAGTCTTATAACTTTCTTAGACCCTGAAACACTGTGGTCTGAGGGTATAATGAGGTAAAAATGCTTGATTCCATTTTAAGCATGGATATACATATTTTGTATTTTTACTGTGAAAGTCATTTGCTAGATACAGATGAAAGGTTTATGTGAGAAAGTTTATTTAGAAGGGAACATTTAGAATGAAGATAAACATTTCACAAAGGCACCAAGAAGAAGACCAATGGGATTTTAACAGTCATGGAAACCAAGAATTGACATGAGGCTATACTACCAAGTTTAACTAAAGAAGGCAAAAAGCATGAAATGAAGAAAAACTGTCCAATTGCTTTGATTAACAAACTGCTACAATTGGAACCATTTGGCTGAAAGTATACCTGTTTCAAAAACAAACAAACAAACAAACAAGCAAACAAACAAACACCCAGGAGAAATGAATCTCAATTGATTCAGAGATTATAGAGGCCACCAAGTTGGCTTCAACAAACCAAACAGCCTCTAGACAGAACTTTGAGATGCACAAAGCCTACGGATACACAGAGTTTGTGCTTCCAAGAACTGCCCCCTGCTATCTAGGAGAGGTAGAGAGTATAGTTCCTTCCCTGTGATTAGGGTTCTTTGAGAACTGTGGAGCCTTTCTCAGTTCTTAATGAGTTAAACTCTGGGAGCTAAGGTGCTACCCCAAGCCAGTGGCTTATGAATTCAGTGCCTCATACCCAAGAAGAAAAGGGAAACAGAACAGGAGGAAAGCAGAGTAACAGACTAATTAAGGGAAGCAAGAAATATCTCACTTTTAGAGAGTGGAGGAGCTTCCATGAGGAATAATACTATGCTGCCCTGCTCATTAGTCTTATGGCAAGAACTATATGGAGATCAAGGTTGTCTTTATTAGGGCTGGTCATTTTTTATCACATTGAAGGTCAAGTCAGCAAGGAGGGAACCTGCTTTGTGTGCTGCTTTTCTGCTCAGACAGGTAGGTGATCCAGTTAGTCTCTGATCTGCCATAGGCCTGTCCTATCTAGTGGGGACTCCTGTCTCCTGACTCCAGTGGATCATGGACCCACATCTGTTGCCTCAATCAGTCCATAAAGCAGGCATCTACCCAACGAGAATTATTCTATAACCATAGGATTTCATGCAACATTTTAGATTTGCTCGTGACCAATTCTCTCTTCTATTTGCCTCTTATGCTTGTCCTTCCACTGTATTCTGGAAGCACATAACTTCTCTGGTCACACACATTCAGAACCACAGAATCACTCCTGTGTCAAGATAAAATATACCTCAAAGCTCACCCCTGCCTGATTTAGATGTTTAAATGAACTTCAGACGTCGGCATTTGTGCTGAAAGGAGACGAGACTTCGGGGACTGAGAAAGAGTGACGCATTTTCAAGTGAGAATGTCATAAATTTTGAAAAAATAGGAAGGTTATTATAGACAGGGGTGCATTCTAGAAAAAGCAAATGAAGCAGAGGAAACTGTGAGAAAGAAGCATGTTAGAAAGGGCAAGCTTGAGTTAATCAGACTCACTTTTATGTAACCTAAGTTCAACATACTAAGAAATGCTTGGTTGGGGGAGAGGGCACTTAGACAGAAGGAAACAAAGGCCCATTCAGTACTTAGAGGCAAGTGTGGCCTTTTCCCTCTTTTCTCTAATATACTTAACAAAAGTGTGATGTCACACAGAGCTTACTGAACTGAATAATTGTAGGATGCCATGGTGCCCTCAGCATTTGAATTCACACTCCTACTCAATGGGTGGTTTTTTTCAGAACAAAGGTTTACTTTACATAGTTGTTACAAAGCACAGTGAGATTTGAGGGAAAAAAATGTGGCAGTTGAAGAGAGTGCCTACGCACAAAAATTAATAATATCGTGGCTTATGGATGAAATGCATACAGCAGCTATGCTGGTTATAATATAAGCCATACTTAGTCCCCAAGGAACAGTGAGCTACTTAAGGGCTTTCTGTTTTACAAAACACAAACTTAATGAATGACAATGGGAGCCTGGGCTGATCTGGTTAGTGCCTGTAGATCAATAGAAAGAATGAATAGAGGAGCTGAGACTGAGGAAAGAAGGAATGCTAGTTTGCTTCTTTTTGGTTTTGGTTTATTGTTGTTTGTTTGTTTGTCTTGAACCATTTTGTTCAATTTCTTTCTAATTAGAAAAATATAAGTCAGATCAGCTGTGAGGATTTTGCAAGTTCATTACATGCTGTGCCATAGCTGGACTGACATATGCCAACTGCAAATTTTCTTCCACCTCTCAAAGCTCATGATAAGTAGAAATTGTTGTGTGACAAAACTTTTTCTGGAAAGATACAACACATACATCTACAACAGACCAAAGTATGAATATCACCAAAGTCCAGCTTGGTGAACCAATGAGTTTTATTGGGGTTACTTATAGGAATATGGGTGAGGGGTTACTTTTACATTAGCAGAAATGATTGAGACAGTGGCATCATCAAAGCTATTCCCAGTTGGGAACCTTACAGCATCCTGCACAGCCTGCAGACAGTCCCACAGTTTGGATAGTGCCCTTTCCAAGTAACTCTGGTCCAAACCTCTTCTAGCAGATCTGCTGACTTTTGTTCCTTCTAGGCAGTTGGTTTGGTCTCAAAGTAATTTTTTGTTTGTTTGGTTGGTTTGGTTTTGTTTTTCGAGACAGGGTTTCTCTGTGCAGCCCTTGCTGTCATAGAACTCGCTCTGTAGACCAGGCTGCCATTTTTAAAACTAGGCTTGTTTGAGAATCTTGGCAGCTCAGTTGAACTTTACTAAGAGAGATTCTTAGCTTTTTATTATCTTCAACAGGGAGAGGTCTAGTGGTGCTAGTCAGTTTCAGGGACTTCCTGGAGCTATTTTGAGTGGCTTACCTTCCTGTTTAAGGAGCTTCCCTGAAGGATGAAATGTTTCACTCTCAGAGGAAACTGTCACAGGATAGGGAAGCAGACAAGAATTCACACAAATACAAAACCAAGGTACTGAGCTGTCTTTCTGGCTGTTTGACAAATGTCAATTTAGTGGGTACTGGAAGCTTCCAATAGTGTGAGGTAGAAGACAGGCTACAGTATTCAGTCTTGTGTCTTGCTTCCTGTGGCAAACCTCAGGTCAACCATAACAAAAGCTATGAATTTATTCAGAAGTGTGGAGCCTTTCTGGAGCAGTAGAATCTTTCCTTTGACTAATATACAAACAGCAACTTCTTGTTCTCTACTGCAAAGCAGATGTGGAATATTTTTCTATAGTCTGATATCGACTTGACCTTTTGGATCAAGAGGACCTACAGGGTCTTCATCCATGTTTGGTTGGAACCCCTGCTTGGCCCCAGAATTAGCTGGGAAATGCTGTCTTCTCTCAATCACAACCTGCACAGAGCAAATTCCTGGCTGACATGTCATCACCTCCCACCTTTGTGTTTACAGCAAGAGTGTTTCCACCTAAGAGTGTCTGCCTAGGGGCTCAGTTTTGACCATATATAGGCACAATCCCAGCCTCTGGCTGACATATAATCCCCCTCACCTAAATTCTATAAAATGCCTTACCCAGGGCATTCAACATTCCTGGCCCTGATCCATGGAGGAGGGTTTAATAAACCTGCATTTATCTGCCTTTAATCTGCTCTGATCTGGCCTATATTTGTGTCACTGAGAGAGAAAAAGCCTATTAACGTGCTCCCTGGCGTTCTGCTCCATGGATACACCACCTGATAGAAGGTACCAGTACCTTCTCTGTACTCCTCTACACAGTTGTCTTGGTTAGTCTTAAACATCTTAACCAATCTTATAATTGAAATGACATCATTTCAATTCACAAACCATTATTTTGTTGTAATTACAGAATCTCAAGGCATGTCAGTTTAAAGAAGGAACTCACAGACTATCTACATATCCCCACTGCCAAGGTGTTGATTACAGGTACAAAGTATAATATTTAAGGTAAATGTTCTGATAGATAATATAACCAGAATAGGAAACAGTTGAACTGAAACCTATATTCAAAAGAATATTTACTCATTTTTGTTATCAAACTTAGAGGCTCACAACCTATGTCCCAAATTAGGTCCACCTACCCATCTTCAATAAACAAATTAAAAGAACCAAATTAGATGTAGAAAGCAGAAAAGAGATTTATTCAATGCATCCACATCAAGAAGAGGAACAATGAGATCCTGATGTGAGATTAAAGTTTAAATAAAGGGCCAAGGATATGCATATGTAGGCAGTCCCATTAAGGTGTGGTCCCAACCACCATGGTTCCATCAGTGCTTGGGCTTCACTCTCATCCTGCAAGGTGATCTGACAAGTTGTTAGAACTGTGTAAAAAACTAAAAAACAAGTTTCTCCTCTGGTTTGAGTCTTTTCTTTCTCCTAGAATGAGATTCCTGGGGAAATTCTCATTTCTTTGGGGGTCCATTGCTTCACTAGTACAATAGTCAGATTAGAGACATAGTGTCTCTTTAGAACATATCCATTTCCTGCCAAGCCAGTTATAGGCTTTTTGTTTTGGGTTGTTTGTTTTGTTTGTTTTTT
>NC_034596.1:112545019-112561360 GCF_900095145.1 Mus pahari | reverse complement strand
ATAGCCCTGGCTGTCCTGGAACTCACTTTGTAGACCAGGCTGGCCTTGAACTCAGAAATTCACCTGCCTCTGCCTCCCAAGTGCTGGGATTAAAGGTTTTGTTTTGTTTTGTTTCATTTTTAATTGATGTCTATTTATTTCAGTCTTGAGTATGGGGTAGAATTTAAATCCTCATACATGTTAGGCAATCACTTGATAACTGAAATGTATGCCCAGCACAGTACTTTCTATTTTGAAGCAGGATCTCACTAAATTGTTTGGGCTGGCCTCTAACTCATTCTGTAACCCAAACAAGTTTTGAACTTGTGATATGCCTACCCTAACCTCCCAAGAACTACAAATCCATACTAGACCCAGCTCAAATACAATCCTAATTGCAGTCCTTCTCAGTGATAGGTTCTAGAATGTTCAGTCTCTACAGAGAAGGGAAAGGAAAGATAGAGAAGGAAAGGACAGAGATAGGTGTCTTGCTTTTCATGACTCCACCATGTATTCATAAATGGTAATGAAGATACCTATTCTGTATGGGATGAACACCTGGAGTGTATACAACTGAGAAAATATTTCAAGCTAAGGATAATTTACTTACAAAGCCTTTGTGACTGCATTGTTAAGTACTATATTCTAAGGTAAATCACTATCTTAATTAGGATTTCAATTTCTGTGACAAAATGCCATGACCAAAAACAACTTGAGGATGAGGAAGTTTATTTGGGCTGATATAACTCTGGGGTCACAAGCCATCAGGAGAAGCCAATATAGGAACTCAAGTAGGAACTGAACCAATGTAGGAACTGAAGGCAGGAACTGAAGCAGAAGCTATGGAGGAGTGCTGCTTACATGACATTCTGACAGCAGAATTGCTCAGCGGAGACCCCTTCTTCCCAGATATTTATAGGTTTGTATCAAGTTAGCATAGCCAGCATAACCATCATGGCCATAAACACAAGTACACAAAGTAAAAGTTAATCAAAAGAACTATTCAAGTACCGTGAGTAGGCATGTAATTTGTCACCATGTTGTTGGGGTAAATTTCTGAAACTCTGTCTTCCCCTACAGAACCCAAATCGGTGTCACGTCCATGAAACTTGGTCTCCTGTATTCAGAACTGTTCATTCAGTAGACTATGTACAAAAAGCATAACTTAGACAAAGACACTGATGCAAACAAAAGTTTGTACTTGAGCCTCATGTTACCATTGCAAGATCCTTGTGTCCAGAGGGATCCTTCATCCTCACATCCTATACAGGGTTTCTAGGATACCAACATATTCAGGCCCAGGGTTCACAGAACTGTGTAATCTCAAGTAATTTTTGTACTCTGGATGAGATCATGAAAATACCTACATAGTTATAGCTTAATTCTGTTACCATCAAAACAAAACCTCCTAAGTGTGACCCACACTCCAGGCAAACCAAGTTGCTAATTTTTGCCACAGAAAAGTTAACTCAATTGAATTTGATAAAAGTCAGCACTAAAACAGACGGTAATAATTAACCTAAAAACTTCTAACCTTTGTTCGAGGCAAAGCTGGGACTCTGTGAAGCATTTAGGCTTGCCACCACTTGTTAAATGCTTGTGTTGATTCAGTGACCCCAGGGATAGGGTAGAATCTTGAGAATTGCCTTGTCAGATAAGGGAGGTCTGATAAACTCCCCAGACAAATGTTGACAATGTTCTAAAAATATATAAACTATAAACAGAAATAAACATCAAATATTAAAATTTCTATGATATCATGACATAAACATAAGTATAAATGAAATTTTAAACAGTTTTTAAAAAAAGAAAGAAAATCTTATCATAGCTAAGTGGCTGTGCTTGTAAAATTTATAAATAGATTTTTTTTGTTCTAGTCAAGAGATGAAATTATTTCTTTTAAAAGCTAAGCTGCAAGCAGAAGGAAGATAATTCTCTCTTTAACCTCTGACTAGCTGAGTCATTGCAGGGAGGGTGTAATGACGTCAGTTTTCAACAGAGCCACCCACCAAGGAAACACAAATCAGTAAGAAGTAATGACTTGTACAGGAAGTGCATATTAAACTGGGACATCATTTCCAAACTTTTCTATCAGCACCAGATAGCCAGATTTGCCCTACAGTCAAAACTGGGATGTGAAACAAATCACAATGTATAATGATAGTTTTTAAGTCTGAATTCTAAAAACAAGAGAAACTAGAACTGGATTTGTGGAACCTATACCTGGTTGGACCACAATATAGTAGGTAACCCGAGTGCTAAAGGCATATTTGCTATAGGCGAGAGATAGCAGTCACTGAGCAGCTGCACAAAGGGAAATAGAGGAGAAACCAAAATAAATAAATAAATAGATAAATAATAAATAAATAAATAAATAAATAAATAAATAAATAAATAAATAAAAAGAGCTGCCATTTAAACTGGCACAGAGGTAGACACAGAGCAGACAGATGGCCATGTGGCAGGGAGGGAAGCTCTGGAGAAAGAGTAAGGATGCCTGAAATGTCGGTAATCCAGAATGTTGAGGGATAAGTGTGCTTAGAGGAGAGAGAAAGAAGAAAAGGAGAAGCTGTGCTTTTCTGAATGATTCAGGAAATTATGGTGACTTATGAAGCTATGTGGCTGCAGTCTGCAAACTACAGCATCAGGGTGATAATCTGGGAAGAAAGAGCAGAGTATCTTATTAAAGGAAAAACTATTCTTCCTATCTCCTGCGCATGTTTAAGGGAAAGCTGCCATTCTAGGGTGGTCCCTTGGCCAGGAGGCTGACCTCGTCTAGCTGAATGGCACATTTTCACTCAGGCCAAAGATTCTATTCTCTTGACCAGGAGGAGTTTTGTTTTGTTTTGTTGTTTTGTTTGTGTTTCTACTCTTATGTATTGTTTCTGCCCAGTCCAGGACACCTGAGCTTCCTGTAACAACAGCAAACTAAGATAGATAGGTGATGACGCTCAGTGATTGGTCAAAGTCAGAAGCATCATTGAATTCTTTACCAGTCACAGAAAAGTAAAGTAGTAGCAATGTTTGAGGCCCACAGTGAGAAGGCAAGGAATCTTGCCTGTGTCCAGCCTGGCCACACAAGAGGATAGGAGGGCCTAGATTTGCAGTGAGACAGCAAACTCTCTGTCCTGAGTATTGGTAACCGCCACATCAACCTCATGTGCAAATTGAAAAATCTTTATAAGAATTCTCACCACACTATCTGAATTTCCTGACCTGTTTCCTAAAAAAATCACTAGTAGAGAATACAATTAACAGAGTTTAATTGACATACCCAGGTAACTGAGAGGAAAATTAAAATCTGTGGAAAAAATTACTAAACAGAGGGTAAACCTGAGGAATTATCCTCAATACATTTCATAAAAAGAATTCTATGAAAAATAAGAGATAGATTAGGTCAGCACATACATGAGCAACTAGAGTAGGAAGTATTGTAAAGTACATCTTCAAGAGATAAAGCCTAAAACTTTTCCAGAAATTTTGAAATGCATGATTATGACAATGAAGAAGAGCAACTATGATTTCAAAACTCGAATTGTAATTCTAAAAAACAGTAAAATTAACCAAAAGGCTTTAAAACTCATTTTTTTAAAAAAAAATTTTATTATATTGTTTTATTTACTATTAGGAGATAGGGGGTTTTTTTGTTCCACAGTGTACGTGAGGAGGTTGAGGATGACTTTGTAGAGCTGATTCTCTTCTTCCACAGTTGGCTCTGAGGATCAAACTTAGATTGACTGTCATGCTTATTGGGGAAAGTGCTCACACTCGCTGGTCCATTTTGCTAGCCCAAGTTTTAAATTTTTTGATGGGGAAAAAAAATCATTAAAGTTAAAAACAATAATAGTGGGAAGAAATACACCCAAGGACCAGCCATGGGCACTACTACAATGAACAATGGACGAATGTGTGATGAAGAGATGGGAAAATGGAGTACCTAGGTGGCAAGATGGAACAGAAAGTGAAGCTGTAATTGACACCAAAGGTCAAGTGATATCTGTGGTCTTGGCTTCCTCTGGAGACTGTATGGATATCTGAGATCTGTGCTGCCTTGGAGCGACATGCTGATCTGAATGGTCTGCACTGCCACCTGAGACATCTAGGCCCATGCTTTTGCTGGGGGGGTATGTCTGGGTGCATGACCCTATGGCAGCCAGGGTCTGTAAAGGCCATGAAGGTGTCCCTAGTATGGTCAGCCATCTGAGGCATGGTGCTGAGTTGACCTGGGCAGCACAGTAGAGCAGACCCTGGTGGCAGGGATGTTGGTGAGCTGGCCAGAGGACATGAGGGCAAGAGAGGTGATCCTACCCCCTTGCTAGCTGTGATAGCTGGAACAGTCCAGGAGTGCTTGCCCTGGTGGTATAAGTAAAGGAGAGCAGGTGGGCTGACCAACTCAGCTACATCCCAGGCCCAGATCCAGCTCTGTGAATGGCCCACTCCAATATCTACCCCATCTATGATCTGCTGCTGGGGTGCATGAAAGGGACTGCCCTAAAGATCCAAAGCTGTGGGATCTCCATGACAGGGAAACAGCAGGGTATCAGAGAGGAGTTCCAGTAAGGATCCAGTATAGTTAGTGTAGGAGAAGACAGAAACCTCAAAACAGACCAATGACTCATTGCTATAACATTTGCAAGTAAAGATGTGACACTCTGTGACACTGTATAGCTTCCACGACAAGATATTTTTATTCTATCTTATTTTACGTTCTTTGGGGGTGAGGCAGTTACAAGGGCAGATACAAAGGGATAGAGAGATTAGTGGGATTGGGGTACATGGTGTGAAATTCACAAAGAATCAATAAAAAGGTTTTTTTTTTTAAAAAAAAAAACAATAGCAAGAAAAAGTTAAAGAGAAACAGGAAAAGCAAGATGTGGAGAACACATAAAAATGATGAGATACAGTCTTCCACTAGCAGCCTTCAAATGAAGATGTAGAACTCTCAACTCCTCCTACCCCATGTCTGCCTAGATGTTGCCATGTTTCCACCTTGATGATAATGGAATGAACCTCTGAACCTACCTTGGTAATGTTCTGACTTCTTCAAATGCCAAAGCTGTTTTGATAAAGCAGAGAGCAGTGATAGTGGGGCAGAGTCTGAGGAAGAAGAGGCCCAAGAAGGGTTAAAAGGAGCAGATCAGAGTGGCAGTGATGATAAGAAAATGATGAAGAAATCAACAGATAAGAACTTGGAAAGCATTGTTACCAACAACTATAAAGATAGTTTTTGCTCAGGATATACAGAGTGACATTCATACTGATTCTTCCCGGAGTACCAGAAGCAGTGAGATGAAAAGCCTGGAGATCAGAGCTCGCAGCAGACAGAAAACACTGTTGTCTGTGTTCACAAAGATACAAATGAAGGTCCCAGTGAATCTGACGAGTGATTCAGATAGTGGAGTATACTGTGGTTCTATGGAGCAATTTGGACAAGAAGAGTAGGCCATTTGAGCCAAGGAACCAAGGGTCGGCAAGTAAGGAGTGGAGATGATGGAGAACACTGGGGCTCAGACCGAGAGTCCAGAGGCAACCTCAACAAGCAGATCGCTCTTGTGCTCATTAGGTTGCAGGAGGACATGCAGAATGTCCTTCAGAGACTTTATAAACTGGAACCATTAACTGCTTCACAGGCAAAATTATCACTGCAGACAAGTAACCAGCCCTCCTTACAGAAAACAGAATTGAAGAAATGGCCTTTTAACTGAGTAACCCTGCTGGGCCTGGATAACCTAGGAGATAGACTGGAAATGAAGTGGAATTCATAAGAAGAATCTCAGTTTTGATGATTACATTTCACTGTTGTCCAGTAGTTTGGTTTATAAACATAAATATTGTTTTGCAGTACACAAATAGTAACATTTTCAAGACTAATATTGCTGATACTTGAAAAGCAATCTTGATGAGATTTTGAGTAGCATCCATAGACTTACTCTTTTTGAGCTTGAAGGACTAAGTTATTAATTATTGTTCAGTAAAAATCACCTGATTTTCTCCCATAAGAATTATGAGCTACATTTCTAAGGCATAACTCTAATTATGAGATAAAATTTATACTTTTTACTTTTCTAAATTAAGCACAAGAAAGAATGCAAAAATAAGAGTGGCGTTTAAATGAGTTTAAATCAACTTTGTATCAGTCCCTGAACTGTCAGCTACGGAGCAGAACACCAATGGAAGAATCCTCTACATTCTGTGTGGTCTGCACAGAAGACTGGCCTTTAGTGGCTTGGTTTCCCTGGCTTGCTCAGGGGAACTCAGAAAATCATTATCCTTGTACAGTGCTTACTGTTTACAAATGATTCACTGGACAGACTTAACTTGATGATGGAAGTAATGAAGAATAGGCCTAATGTAGGTGTAAAAGTGTATTCCAACTCTAGGATGGTTAATCAGATTTTAATTCAATCATACACACTTAATCCTTTGTAACCATTTTTCTTTAAGTAAGGGTATCTACTGTCGGCTTCATAGGGTGCTTTGCAATAAAATGAAAATTTATTTATACTGTTTTTACTAAGGTAAGAAAAGCATGAAAATCCTTTTTTCTGCAAGTGGTAAATGACAGTCTGGATTCTTATTCTCTTAGTGCCTCCGTTTTCCTTTGGGGTATACCTCACAAGGTGTCAGAAGTACTTTCAGTCTACAGTTCTCTATGTCTACATAATTAAGGAATGCCTAACTAAAGGAAACGTAAGTTCCTTCTAGCCATTAAAACAACAGGAAGATTAAGTTAGATCCTGGAAGACTGTATTTGAAAAATAATATTCCTTGTATACTTTCCCAAATATATGCTCAGTAATATACTTTATGCTTTGAAGATTTAATTTAAAAACTTTATAGCAAATCCTTTTCTGCTTTTCCTTTTGAGACAATCTTGGTAGCTCATGCCAGCCTCCAGTACTCTATGTAGCTAAAGATGACCTTAAATACCTGATGTTCCTGTCTCTACTTCTTTTCAATTTCTGGGACCACGGGCATGAATCACCATGGCCAGCTTTAGAGAGTAAAACATTTTAATTTGTACTTGATTTTTATGATGTTGAAGACATGGAGATGTTGAATGTACGTGGAAACAAAATAAAGGAAGCTGGCCTAATGAGTCTTATCAATTCCTAAACTCAGCAAGTAAATAAAGCACATCTTCTCCAAATACACATTACCTTTACAGACTATTTCTTATGCCTTTACTATCTATGGTTTGGATGTAGCTTGTATGTCCCCAAATCTTCAAATATTGAAATTTAATCCCATTGTAAGGTACTAAACTACAGAAAATTTACTCTGACTGGTATTTAAATGAGAGGCCTTATACATGGAGAGACCCATGGCTCCAGCTGTTTATGTAGCAGAGGATTGCCTTATCTGGCACCAGTGGGAGTGGAAGCCCTTGGTCCTGTGGAGACTCAATGCCACAACATAGAGGAATGCTAGGGCAATGAGACAGAAGTGGGTAGATGGGTGGAGGAGCTCTGTCATAGAAGCAGGGGGAGGAGGGATGGGATAGGGGTAATGGAAAAAAAGAAATAAATTTAAAAAAAAAGAGAAAGTCCTTTGAGACTAGAAACAGTTATTAGAGCAAAACAAACAAACAAACAAACAAACAATGAATGAGCCCTGGTAGCTTTATTGGGAGAGAAACTACAGCCAGACATACACCATGCACATCCTTGATTCTTGCTATGAGATACCATGTATATCTTTGAATTCTGCCAACAAGGACATTCCCATACATTGTTCATTGCCTTTTAACCCCAACTGTGAGCCAAAATAAGTTACTTCACAACTTACTAATTTATGCTTTGAAGATTTAATTCCTTACTAGCATCAGGAAACAGATGACTATAACTTCTAATAGATTTTCAATATGGACACCATACCCTATTCTCTAATTAATTGCAATGGAGTCTTAAATCAACTGTAAAATTATAACAAGAAAAAATGTTTCATCTAATGTACTTATTGCTATGTTTTAGGAAAAGAATAAAGGGAAGGAGAGAGAAGGGGAGAAGGGGAGTATTCAACCAATGGATTTATTGGAGACAGACAGAGCAACAGAGTCTGGAATTTTAAAAGGCTACAGTTCACCTAGTGAGAGCAGAATTTGCTCTTTTCAGGTCCCTTGTGAGGTAGTGGAGAGGGTAGGAAGTGATGGGCCATGAGGAAATACTTCCAAAGACACCTGACATCATGAAACCAAACCAGGAGACCACATTTACTGTATGTCTGGTTGAAGTAGATTGCTGAAAAGTCCCAAGGAAACTTCCAGATAAGGTTGTGTCTTGAAGAACAGTGATCTGACTTTGTGTGTGATATAGTCATGGTCTTTTTTTTAGCCCTGTAGTACTTTTCCATATGGGACTTTGCTATCTAAAAGGGCCCAGGGATGGTTAATTTTAATGGTCAGCTTGACCCAGTCTAAAATTATTTGGGAAGAGTGTGGTTAGAGGGACTATCTAGATCTGGATGGCCTAGACAGATCTTTAGATAACTGTCTTGACTAAGTTAATGGAGGTGGGAAGACCCTTCCACTGTGGGTGCCACCATTCCTTAGATAGTGAGTCCTGAACTGTGTGAGCATCGGGAAAATGAGCTAAGCACAAGCACACATACATTAATGAAGTTCTTCTCTACTTAGTTATAGATAAAGTATAACCAGGTGTTTCAAACTCCTGCTACTATGGCCTACCCACAATGACAGAGTATATATAACCTGGAACTGTAAGCTAAAATAAACAGAGTCTTTCCCAAGTTGCTTTTGTTAGGATATTTCATCAGAGCAATAGAATTGAAACAAGAACAGGCTCATTCCTAGGGCTGGGAAGATGGGCTTTCTATCTATTTAATATCATACTCGTTCCTTAGGCATTATCTGCTTTCATTTCTGTCTCCCAGCCATGTCAGCTAGCTCCTTTAGGGAAAAGTCTTTCTTCCATTCAGTGTTGCCTCTTAATTGCAGAACTCAGACTCAGAATAGGATGAATTTTCAATAGAGATTTTCCAAATAAATATAAAGAAATCTGTTCTTCTTGGCTGTGATCATCTTCAGAGTCTCTTTGGCAGTGTAAATCAGGGAAAGACTAAAAGAATTCTGGAAGAAAATAAGTTCTGCAAGAAAAGGCTAAAGAACTTTTCCTCTTTTTTATTCTTGCATGGAAGATATGAGTACTTTCAAGCTGATGACAAATAAAATCTATGAAGTGAATGCAGGTCAAAAACTGAAAAGTTGTTACTAGGCTTAAGGAATAAGAAGGAAAACAGAGTGGGTTAAACTCCTAAGAAAGAAGAGCATATACACTGTGAGGATAACTAAGCACTGCTAAGCAAGGCTGTGACCCTTCTGACTGCAAGATCTGAACCTCAGGGTCAATTTAGTAAGTCATGTCTATGTATGTCTCTGGCTAGCCAAATGCACCTACAAGGTCTCTTCCAGATCTCTGGTTTATGATTTACACCTAGAGAGTAAATTTGAAGCTACAAACTAAGCACTGAAAAATTATAAGCAACTTTGAACTAACTAGAACATATAATTAGATTTTCATTGGACTTTATTGAAATTAGGGTTCTGGCTAACAGGAGAATCTTGAAACATTCATTTAGGAAAACACTCTTAGGAAAAAAAATTGGGACACATTCATCACAATGCCGCAGATCTAAGTTTGCATGCTATAAGATTTGGTCTATGATGTGAAAGGCAAATAGTTATAGAAAGACAGTTTAAGTATTTTTAGGCACAGTCTTCAAGAGAGATAATTAAGTTCTTAAGCAACATGAGCTAAGTAGTTATTTCTATAAACATTCTGGGACATCTTGTCAATTCACACTTGCGGGCATAGTTAATTCTATGTGCTTTTTGTAAGCCTATCTTTGTACTAAAGGAGGGATTTTTTTTTTTCTTCAAACATGTCTCAGGGAAGTAATTCATTGCCTATCTTGTGCTTCAGTCAATATTTTCAATGTTTGGTAGCACCTATGCCAAAGAATTCCTAGAAGAAGAATAAAAAAAATCTATAAACTTCCTATTCATTATGTCTTACTTGCGATTTCTAAACTGATTTGAAAATTTAACAGACTATTTGTGAACACATTATGTGAAATTTAAATGAAATGCTGGTATGTAAGGGCTCAGACCAAAGAAACATTCTTTATAAATGTGGGCCTCTAGCTGTCTCTGCAGCTGCCCCCTTCCCAGAAAAGAACTTCTTAAAATAGTCTTTTCTTCAATTAACAATAAAAAAAAATGGTTGGGCAACCGTAAATGGCCTACATATTTTTATTATAAAAATCTCGTCATTTTTCAGACAACTGTGAACATAAAAATGTCTTACATTTAAAGTAAAATACCATCCATCCCTATACTTGGAGGGGAGACAGAGTGAGGATTCACTGGACAATATCCCTTAGAAAAGGCTGTATCTTTGTAGCTAGTGTCTGTCACACAAAAGATGGTCAATAAAGGCTTATTGAGTAGTTGAATGGCCAGGTAAACACATGTTATTGTTTGTCTGAAGTGTCCCCAAAGTCATGCATTGGCTGCGATGCTGAAAACCACAGAAAGTATGATTTAGTTGGAAGAGATCCATCATCAATTTGTGCCTATGTTCTGTTAGCCCCGAGGGTGTATTTTTTTGTGGGAGGTGAGAAGTTGCTCTGCTTCTGTTATGTTTTGTTTTGTTGTGTTGTGTTGTGTTGTGTTGTGTTTTAGAAATAGCATCTCAGATTGTAAACATCCCTGGACCTCATTAAGGAGCCCAGGCTGCCCTTAAACTCACAGCTTTCTTCCTGCCTTAGGTTCTAAGTGTTGAGATGACAAACATGAGCAAATTCAAACAACTAGCATTTGAAGAATATATTTTTGTTTCTAGATCCTGGTTCACTGGTACACCCTTCCTCTCTACCTCTCTCCCTCTTCCTCTATTTATAAAACACTACAGAAATATATACAAGGGAAGAAAATCAATTAAAGATTACTCTTTCCCATAATGTTATTTGTGCCATAGTTAAGCAGTCATATAAAATAGTTTCTGCATGCTTAGATAAAACACAAAAATATTCATTCATTAATTCATGCTTTGATCCACCAATGTCTATTGGGTTTTGGTATTTATATACCCAGAAAGAGGATATCCATGGCAGATAAGGTAGACAAAAATCTTCATGTTCAGAGCCAAGAATACAATATTCTATGAATAAATAAGCAGAGGGCAGGGGATTTAATTCAATGATAAGTTCTTGTCTAGGAAGTACAAGGCCCTGGGTTTGAACCTTATCACTAGGAAAGGAAAAAAGTAAATATTAAATTACAACAACATGTGTTATAGTGGAGAACATTCCACAAGGATCTAATTTATCCAGGAAGTCTAGTAACACTTCCTTCAGGAACTACTTTACCTTTTAATATTTATTAGGTGTGTGTGTGTGTGTGTGTATGTGTGTTTGTGTGTGTGTGTGTGTGTGTACATGTATGTGTGTATATATTTATGTGTACATATGCGAAGGCCAAAAGATGGCCTCAGACTCCCTGAAGCTGGAAGAATTTGAGCTACTGAACTTGGGTGCTGAAAACAGAACTCTACCCCTCTGAAGGAACAAGTGCTCTTAACCACTGAGCCATCTCTCCAGCTTCAAGGAAATGTCTTTCAAGCTGTGTGTTAGGGAATTATTAAGATACAAGAAGATAATGATCTGAGTATGAACTCATCACACAAAGGATAAGGTATATGTTTAGGTACTGAGACAGGAGCAAATATAATTCTTTATATAAAACAGAAGCTTCAAATGAGGCTGAAACTTAGTGAATTATAAGGAGAGATACACAAGAGGCTGTAGGAAGTGGGGAAGCCATATCCTGCAGGCTGCTGCTGACAGGATCAGTAATTGAGTACCATAAGGTCCATATGGTCTGCATTCAAGCTATCTGTTATATGCTATTCTCCTGCAGACTTGACTCAGGGACTGAATTCAGGCTCCTTTCCCTTCAGACATAGGTAGGATTGAACAATAAGAGGCACTAACAGGAGACCTTCAACTCAAGGTAAAGGTGATGTGACAATCTCTGTTTCACCACTGTTTATCAAGTTACTGCTGTAGCAACTGATCCAGTTCCAGAAGAGTGGACAAGAGAACTCACTGATTACCAAGAAAGTTACCTAATGACCCCTTAAATGTCAAACTACTTTTCATTACTGTTCATTGGAATTAAGGTTTTAACACATGAACTTGGGAAGTATATTATAGCTATAACATGTTGATACATTTTTAGATACTGTTAAAATGAGAAGAAACATTTTGAATTTTGAAAGCTATGACACACTCTAAAATGATTCTCTTATGGCTCAAATTAGCTAACTTATTGAGCTCTATAAAGCAGTATGCTAAAAGCTTTGCAGATATGAATATTAATTATCTCATTTTGCTTCCATCAACTCAATTTTCTTTCCCACACATTCTACATATACCAAGGAGATTGAAATGTTTACAGCTTCGTCCAACTAAAAACAGAAGCAGTATCTACCACAATTGGAGTTGCTAACACAGAAAGCGTCTTTCTCACTTAATGCTTTCTGTCTTCTAAGCCATTTGAGAGGTAACTGCACTTCTCAGGTAAATGCACTTCTCAGATTAGTTCATTCTGGTTCTCGGCCCTGCATATTTCACATAAATAAAAACTGAGTCCCAGAATGAAGACTGACCTCTTCAAAATGGCACCTGTAATGTCCAAGATGGCGTCTTTCTCTTGATTCAGTGATGTGCTCAACACTCCACATGAGGGCTGAGTTACATTCCTTCATTATGTATGATCATATTTTAAACCTTACTGATATTCAAATTTCAATAAATTACATTTGTTACATGATGTTTACTCCCTTCAACATTTCTTTGGTAAGGTTCATAGCTGGCTATTATTATTGAACACACTCAACGTTAGACAGTTAAGCAAATGTAGTGGGCTGTTATCCTCCGGCCTCTATTATGTGTTCTTTCAAGAGTCAAGGGGAGGGGGCTAGAGAGAGGACTCAGCAGTTAAAAACATATTCTGTTCTCACAGAGAACCCAAGTTTGGTTCCCAGCACCCACAAGAGGTAGCTAAAAATCCTCCAATAATCTACCTTCAGGAATCCAAGCTCTCTTCCTGGTTCTGAAGCACTCAATTCCACACTCAGATACACACAAATACACATAGCTAAAAAAAAATTAATGTTTTTCAAATGAGTCGGGGGAGATAATATTCTACCTGGAAATGTAAATGGTACTACCACTAAAAATAAGCTTCTGAGAAATCCAATGAATTTGTCTTTCCCATTGATGTCCCCAAAGTACACTAATGCAAAGTTATTTGGAAGATTTTCTTTCTTTCTTTTCTTTTTTTTCTTTTTCTTTTCTGCTTTTCTGTTATAATGTATACTAATATGTCAAATATAGCAATACACATGAACATTAAAAGAAACATTCCTTTTGTTACTAGCACAGAGTAGAACACTCAGGCATTCTCAATTAACACTATTTTATGTAGAAGATTTTCATTTGAAAAAAAAAAGTCCCTAAGAAAACACTGAACATATAGAGAAAATTCTGGAGTTTCTTTCTTAAACAAAGACACCATAGAAAATGGTTCAGACTGCTGTAGCCATGGTCCAAGGTAATCGAGTTTGAAGTGGCAGCAGAACTTGATGTTTTTGCCTGATATTTTCTTGCTATGTTCAAATTCTACCCTTTTAGAATGGAAATATTTATTCCAATGTATAGTAGAAGGATATAACTTTCTTTTCCACTTTACAGAGACTCACTGTTAAGGGTTTGCCTAGGGTCTTATAAGGGACTTTGGGCTTTTGAACAATATTGAGACTGTTAAAATTAAGGAGAATCTTGAAGTTAGACTGCATAAATTATAAGATGCCCATTAGTCTATAAAGACCAGGAGCAAATGGTATGGATTGAAATTTAAATGCCCCCTCCAAAGGCTCATATGTTTGAACTCATGATCCCCAAATGGTAGTAGAGTTTAGAGTTTTGGTACATCATGGAATATTTGGAATATGGGACCTGGCTTCTGGAAGCACCTTAGTATAGGCAGGCCTGTAGTGGTTGTATCCATTTCTGCTTCTTGGTCTAACTACTATGTAAAGAGGTATCAATGTTACGCGTTTAACCAAAGAATTAATACAAAGATGTACAGATGTATTGAATAGAGACTGTGCATGTGCCTATAGCATGTGTCTTAATTACCTTTTTGTTGTCATAACAATACACAACAACTAAGGCAACTTATAGAAGAAAGCACTTAATGTGGGCTTATAGTTTTAGAGGGTTAGTCCATGACCATAATGGTGGGGGAGAATGGCAGCAAACAAGCATAGCACTGGAGCAGTAGCTGAGAGTTCATATCTTGAGGCAACAACCACAAGGCAGAGGGAAAGCTAACTGGAAATGGTGGTTGTTGCTTCAAGATGGAGGCTTGTTTCAGAAACAGGCACCCTGACCCTCACAGCACCCTCACTGGTCCTATGTCTAATCACAATAAAATGCTAACATGCTACATTTGATAAAATGTAACACTGTAATACTAATTACATGTGCACCACCTCTTCCTATCAGAAGCAAATGTCTTAGTTACTTTAATTGCTGTGACATGACACCATGACCAAGGAAATTTATAACAGAAAGCATTTAATTTGGGGCTTAAGGTTCCAAAGGATTAAAGTCTATGACCATCAAGGCAAAGAGCATAACTGCAGACATGGTACTTGAGCAGTAGCTTTAGTAACTGGGAGTGTACACCTGATGAAAAAGCATGAGACAAAAAGAGAATTAACTGAAAATGGCACTGGTCTTTTATAACCACAAAGCCCACTCCCATGGACTTCCTCCAACAAGGCCATACCTTCTAATCCTTCCACCAAAATGTTCCACCAAGTATTCAAATATATAACCTATGGAGGCCATTCTCATTTAAACCACCACAGTAAAAGAGAGAAACAGAGAGAGAGAGAGAGAGAGAGACAGAGACAGAGACAGAGACAGAGAGACAGAGACAGAGAGACAGAGAGACAGAGAGACAGAACAGGAGAATGTTTGTGTGTGTGTGTCTATGTGTGTGTGTGTGTGTGTGTGTGTGTGTCTGTGTGTGTGTCTGTGTGTGCTTGTATGTGCCTGTGTGTTTCTGTGTGTGTCTTTAGGGGTTTCAGAATCAATCATGGAAGAGATAGAGAAGGTTTTATAAAGGAATTGTTGTCTAAATACAAAAGAATGACAGAGTGATAGAACTATACCTTATTCAAATGTATGGTTGCTGAATTACTGGGATCATTAACGCCTCTCATTAGCTCTTTTAATGTGCGGTTATTAAAATATATAATAAAATTATAATGCTTATTTTCTATGTAAAAAACATTACAATATAAACATATTTTCCTTTATTTCCCAATATTTGTGTCTCCAGAAGGCCCTTCAGAAATCTTTTTAATTTGATACTAATGTCTGAATAAAAATTGTGAGTCTAATGACAAATCAAAACATCATGAAATATCAATATTTCCTTCATCATGAATAGGTTATCAACATGCTCTTCAGTAGAATTTTCATAGATTAAAATTCCATTGCAGACCAACGTACTTGTGTACTATTGGCTGTTCTATGGCTTAAATATTAATGGATGATCTGGAGATCAAGATAAATTAAACTCTAGGTAAACTAGCCAATGTTCCGTGCCAGAATTGATACACTGCTACTACATGTGAGGATGCTGCACCTGCCACTGGAGAAAAATACTTAATCAGCATCCAGGGGCTTAGGTCCATGTTGCCTAAATCACCAACAGAAAAACAGAATTCAGATTTTTTTATTCTGTTGACTTAGTTTGGACTCCAAGTTTTTCAGAAGGCTATCGGTTAAGGGAAATTCAAATTACACCTGGAAACAACATCTGGGAAATGTTTTATGGCTTAACCTAGGCACTGAAGCATTGAAAGCCACGGGAGAAAGAATTAAAACAGATATTTAAAAGATTCACCACACAGCATCCCCCAGCAAAGCTAACGATACTAACACATAAATACAGGCATCTGAGTGCAGCCAGAAGATGGTATACTCTCCCTGCCTCACAGTGTGGAAATGCAGGTCAAGTTCACTTGTGCATTGCAGCAGAGAAGACATGCATAGGAAACGCATCCAAAATCAGAAGAACCGATGGAAAGGCATTTTCAAAGTCTAATCACCTATCAAAATTTATGAATGAGGTCTTTGAAACATTAACACAAGCTCGTGTTTTATTTCTTAAGACAATTAAACACTTCCATCTCTTCCATTTCTATGTTCAACCAGGTCTTTTTTTTTTTTTTTTTTTTTTTTTTTTTTTTTTTTTTTTTT
>NC_034596.1:112540590-112544979 GCF_900095145.1 Mus pahari | reverse complement strand
TGGGATTAAAGGCGTGAGCCACCACGCCTGGCAGGTCTTTTTTTATTACAAAATTTGAGATTGTTCTAGTAAAATGTTTATACCAAAGACATATTAAACATTTATTCAAAGATACATGTAACTCCATAATATGAATCAAGGTGGCTTTCCACTTTAATTTTGAACACAGACACTAATAAGAGTCTGTAGTTTTGCTTCCTTGCTTCTTGATTTGAACCAATTGTCATTTCCTCTACAACAAATTCTATGGGGCAATTTCATTTGGACAAATGAAAAAACTGTATTCATAATTATTCATAATATCATTGAAGCCCACTCTGAATTATTTAGGCCATAATTAAGAAGTTGTAATGCCAGACCAAAACAAATGAGACATAAATAATTTCCCTGAAAACTTAGAAAATTACAGTCTTTTTTCAATGTGAATCTCAGTAAAACATTGAAAGCAGTATTTTTATTTCCCTAACAGCCCAATCTACTCTGAATAATGGTTTCTTAAAGGCTAAGATTCACTAATGTTCACATGCTCATCCAGAAAACTGGAAAGTTGATATTTTCTCAAAAGATAAGCTGTGAGGGAAGAAAGCTGCATGGCTCTGTGGAAAGTCAGATGTTATTAACAAGTGTGGGCTGCAGCTGTTACACATGAATCATTGTGAGGAACTCAAAGTCTCACTGTTCAGTGCACAAAACTATTAGTATAATTCAGCCTCCATTAAGTGGTGGAAAGCTGGCAATGAACCAGCTGGATGGTGGGACACAGTTATAATAAATGGGATTTCTCTCTGGTAAGACAGACAGATATGTACCTTCCCACAAGGGCAGACTGAAGTTATTAAATATAAGGACTGATGAGATAGCTTTGGCCATGTTCAAAATAAAACTTTGTGAACAGTTTTCATTCTTTGCAAAGGAGAAGATCTAAAAGTAACTTAAGGAAATAAAAAATCCTCTGTCCTGTCTACGTTGGTAACACCATGAAAATTATTGATTTCATAACCCCCTCAAATTATCATATAGTCAATTATTGTTATTTTGAGATAGGGTATCATATACATCAGGCTGACTTCAAGCTCTCTATGTCACCAACTATATTCAGGTCCTGCTCCTCCTGCCCCCAATACCCTAGTGCTGGGACTATATGTATGTATTGAACCCAGGGCCTTTGTATTATAGGCAAGCAAGCATTATACCAGCTAATCTATATCCCAAGCTCCTAGGATTAGCCTTTAACAGAATTTCTGCTTATCTCTCTTTTCTATCTCTTTAATGTTTCTTTCCTATGGGTATGTGTATTTGTGTGTATGAATGTGTGTGTGCTTGTATGTGTGTTTGTTTGTATGTTTGTGCATGTTGAAGTGTATGCTCATCCATCTTTTCTCCATCACTGCCCACCTAAGTTTTTGAAGACAGGATGTCTCACTGAGCCTGGAGCCTGATACTTTGGCCAGCCTCACTGGCCAGGAAGCCTGTCTCTGCTTCCCCGGTGCTGGCTTTAAAGACATGTACCACTATGCTCGTCTTTTTACATGTATGTTGGGGATCTATACTCAGATTCTAGTGGTTGGATACCAAACACTTCACCAACCGAGCCACTTATCATACATCTTTTAGAGAAATTGATAAAGTAAAAGTGATTTTGCAACTACCTTCAAAACAGCAAAATTTTAAGCAGTGATAAATAACAGGGGGAGAGTTTTCTAAAATTATACCTTTGTTAATTTAAACCATAACAATAGAGTTGCCTAATATTACAGGCTGTAGAATATTTTTACTGATATGCTATTTGATCCCAACAAAATTCTATCAAGTAGATAGGATGAGTGATACTTTTTCCATTTATAAAAGACCTTATGAAAAAAATCTAAAAATAAACAAACATGTTATCAGAGGGTAAATAACAAAGACAAGTTTCTAAAGACTGGACTCTGGGCCATCCATGCTTATTGTAAACAATAACAACAAAAAATAAATGACAAACCACCTCAACTATCTTCCTCAGAGCACAAACAAGCAAAAGTATTGCATTTTTAAAACATATACTACCATGGAAAATACTTTTCTTGTTGCCTGAAACACGGTAGTTGATTAGAGAAAAGAATCTTTGGGGAATTTTAGGCAGCACTGAGGGGAGGAGGATAGGTGGTTTCCTTAGCATTCTTCTCCATGGAACCAAAGCTATTTTCTTATCAGGGCACTAAAGAAATTGTCAGCCTAGATAAAGCATTACCTTTCAAGGAAGTTGAGTAAAAAGAGCATGGAGCAGACTGGTTGGTTTCTTCATGCCTTTTTAGAGTTCTGACAAGCCCTGATTAGCATGGAAGAACAAAGGATATTTGCATCACCTAATTACAGTGCCATGTATTGCCTGAACCTTACTAAACAAAATAAAAGCTCCAAATCCTCATGTCTACAGAAAATATTTGGAATGAAAGACCCTGATTTACAAGAAGTTTTCTAGCTCATTCTGTAACTATCCCCAAGGGGATTAATTAAAGAAAAACACATAATAGATGAAGCATTTCCATTTTAGAAATTTTTAGGCCTCATATACATCTCCAAGTAGAAGAGAGGGTGGGGTTATGGTAATTTTCCTCTTATGCAACACAACCCTGAACTGTGCTAAGACCAGCACAGCAGCCGCGCTTCCTGCCATCCCAGGGAATAATCAGTTTCTAATGAGCTCTTTTGCAGCCATAGCTGCTCCTAACCTTAAGAGAAGCTTGATGTTAAATGATATTTTTAAATCCATTTATTTTCAGTGGCCAAAGGGCTTCATATAAACAAAATATATTTTCTTTTGACAGTTAAACAGTAACCAGCAAACAACATTTGTTTCAAGAAAGCAAATTAACATTTGTTTCAGGAAGAAGCATATTTTATATTATTTTGCTTTGGGGCTGTAACTAATTACAAATTCCAGATATTATGCTCTTATATAAAGGTTATAAGAAGGTTGCTCTTTGAAGAACTTGAGAATGAGCAAAACCTCCTAACAATGATAATAAAAAATGGAAATAAAAAGTAATATAGAAGAAAGATTCTACCGTTTATTGCTCTCCCTTTTACAAAGAAGTTAGTAGGACATTCTGTTCCTTGAACGTAGCAGGCATCCTGTGCTTCCTGTTAGACCTCTAGGGAAGTTTGTAATTATGTCCATCGTTATGACAACAGAAAGTAACAAGTGAGTCCACTGGTAAGCAACATAGATTAGGACCAAGGAAGAAAACTAAAAAACAGGCAGCATTATATTTTAGCAATAGAAGTACAGTATGCAAATCAACTGTTTTTAAAGTCCTTTCAAGACATCACTCATTATCCTGAAACAGATTAATGGGAGATCATTTTATCCTCCCAGATTACCAACAAGAGAATAAGGTAATTTTCAGTGCTGCTGAGACGGTACGATGATGATGATATAGTACTGAGCATAGCTGCCTTTCAAAGGTAGTGAGAACTTGAAGACATAGTTTATATAATGTGGTCAGGAAAAAAATCTGGTGTGGTCCAGTTCTCATATGAAGCACAGTTGACAATAATTATCAAAATGCTTCTACCTTTAATTCTCTAGCTGAAATATAAAAAATTGAGACATAGTATGTAAAAAGATTCACAATGATACTAAATTCAAGTGACTTCTTGTATTTTTCAATCCAAACATTATATTTAATGGTACTGAGTACTCGATACAATGGAAGAACTTTTGGTCAACTGAAAAAAATCCAAATGGGGATGAAAGGAGTTCTGATATAAAATATTTAATAGGACTTCTTTGTAGTCTGTCTGTCTGTGTATATTTGTATATCAGTTTGAGGGAGTGGTGTACAACTTGTAGTGGTTTGAATAGAAATGGCCTCTGTAAACTCATTCATTTGAATGCTTGGCACTATTAGGAGGTATGGTCTTGTTGGAGTAGAAATGGCCTTATTGGAGGAAGTATGTATCTGTGGGGGCAGGCTTTGTGGTCTCAGATGCTTAAGCCTGGGCTTGGTAGCATACAATTCTTTGCCAATTACCTTCAAATCCAGATGTAGAACTCTCAATTCTTTCTCCAGCACCATGACTGCCTGCAGGCCACCATGTTTTCCACCATAACAATAATGGACTAAACTTCTGAATCTGTAAGCCACCCACAATTAAACATTTTCTTTCCTAAGAGTTGTGATGGTCATGGTGTCTCTTCACAGCAGTAAAGTCCAAACTAAGACACAAATGTACATGTATGCATGCATGAAGAGGACAGAGGTCTGTGCCAGATGTCTTCTATTGCTCTGTACTTTATTTTTTAAAGATGATTCCTAGCCGGGCGTGGTGGCGCACGCCTTTAATCCCAGCACTTGGGAGGCAGAGGCAGGCGGATTTCTGAGTTCGAGGCCAGCCTGGTCTACA
>NC_034596.1:112537968-112539482 GCF_900095145.1 Mus pahari | reverse complement strand
GTGAGTTGGATCCCAGACATTGGATGGTTGGAGATTGATTTTTGCTTTTGNTTGTGACTGTGTCCTGATATTTTTCCCTCTTGAAGGAAGTTTTTTAGTGAAGCCCACAGTTAAGAGACTTTGAATTTTAAAGGGTTTGAACTTNTAATATGTAAAGACTGTGGGACTTTTAAAGTTATTTAGATCACCCACACACCATACTTAAGTTTTTATTGTGGTTTAAATAACAAATGTCCCCCACATTACTATGTGTTTGAGAACTTTCTCTCCAGCTAGTAGTGGTGTTTACAGAGAATATGGAACCTTTAGGAGGCAAAGACTTGCTAGAGGTCATTGAGGATGGCTCTGAAGTTTGATAGTCTGGCCCGACTTGCATGTGAAGTTTATTCAAAGGAAGTCTAACAGCTTTCAAGATAAGCCAGCTGTGGCAATTAGGCTGGTAAAATGATTTTGTCAAATAGCAAGTCATTGGGCCCTGAAGCCCAAAGGAACAAGGAACATAGAGCTCAGAATAAGAGAGGGATCCCTAAGGCAACCATCGTGAAGTAGTTGTGAGTAGGGAGAGGTGTTAATCATAGCAGGAGAAAAGCCACTGTGTGCAGTAAGGGATGTGTCAGTGCAACCCAAGAGAGCACACCAACTTATAAAGCACAGGGGACTCTGCTATGGTTAGGAAGACAATGCACAAGCCATTCTCTGTGCTCTTTGTATGTGCACCTCATCTGTGAGTCCCATGAGGGAGCACCGCAGACCGTATCTTTGATTCACGGTAACCTAGCAAAGCTGTTGCAGCCCTACTGGCCTTTGAAAACATCACTAAATGAGTTGATTCCACTTCAATTTGAATATTCCATTACCACATTTGCTTTAACCCAAATTGTTTACATTGGATCATACTTATTGTGTCCCCACTCCCAGGATGTCTGTATCTAGCAATCACCTGCCAATGGTGCTGGAAACAAACACACCCACATCATCACAACCCTTTCCTTCACAAAATAGCCTTCTCCAACAGCCAGCCAAAGAATACAAAAATTTAAAGCCATTTTTAAACCTTGATAATGAAAAAGTGAAAAGACTTTATTTTTAGTGTTACTCAACCTTCTGTATTATGCAGATGTGAATTATAAAATTGAGTTTTAATTTTGCTTTGTGCTAGTGATTTTTGAAATGGCCTAAATCCATAGTCAAGGGCTAGTCTTATCCATTTCAAAGTGCCAGTCACTAAAAATTTACTGAGTTACAAGGATGACGATTCACCCAAAAGTAGGAACTTAGGGTTTCTAAACAGAGTGCAGGGTGATTGCAACTTGCAGCCCTACCCTATGTAGCTGTTCTTGCCTTTGTTCCATCTGAGTGACAGCAGTAAATGTTAATGTTTGCATAATATACTTATTGTAAATGCAAAAGACCTCAAAGACTGAGTACTTATAGGGTAGACTGTTGAAAGTACACTTCTTGGCCGGGTGTGGTGGCGCATGCCTTTAATCCCAGAACTTGGGAGGCAGAGGCAG
>NC_034596.1:112531103-112537938 GCF_900095145.1 Mus pahari | reverse complement strand
GTTCCAGGACAGCCAGGACTATACAGAGAAACCCTGTCTCGAAAAACCAAAAAAAAAAAAAAAAAAAGTACACTTCTTGTAGACGGACAGAAAACACTAAATTAAAAAAAAAAAAAAAGCTATTAGAGACTAAATAGAGAAAATGTGTTTCTACAATATAAATGCCTCAGTGACTTATCACAAGGGTTATTTCTTGTATGTGTCACATTTCTTTGAGTCACTCAGAGATCTGGATTTCTTCTTCTGGCTCTGCTATCCCCAAAGCCTCCAAGTCCTGTATATTACACTGATGGATGATTGGAGAGAACAGGCACAAAATAGTATACATGATTTTAGAAGTCAAGAGATGTTTCCAACATATTCTAATTCAAAATAATTTTGTATAGTTACATGTTTACACCGAAGTCTTCAAAATAGGTCAATATAAAGAAAGACACTAGATTATTAACAATACCAAGAATAAATTTCATTGTTAAGGAAAAACAACAACAACAATTATAACAAGGTTGATAAATGACCTAAATGTTATACCAAATGTCCTTTTCAGGTCAAGACACTGTGACCTATGTCTGATTACCTCAATTTTCTCAATTCCAAGTAAATCTTTAGTAGTTGTTAATATCCATAATCTGTGACCAACAGTGTCAGTGTTGGTAAAGAAAATGTTGTGGGAGTATTGAAATAGTGATTTCTTCATATATCATCATAGCCAAGGGTGGCCATGCAACTATTGGTCTTAGTGCAAAGAGGCAGACTATTGACTCCTATACATTCTCTGATTTGAAAACAGTTAAGAAACTCTAAGCCATGGATATAAACAATCTCATACCTTGATTGTGTATTAAATATAACACAATAAAAAACTAATGTTTGTACAGATCAAGTCTGTTAAAATCTAGAGAAATTGATGGAAAAGAAAGGTAAACATAATCTTGGGGTGTGAAATTTTTGTAATATTTCCTTGTTTTTGAAATGTCCCTACTATGTTTTGACTCAAGAAGTATAAACACCTGAATACTAGTTACCTCAAATGTAGGTGATAAGTCCTAATCTCTAGCACCTCAGATATGGATACACTTGAAAACATATTTTAAAGAAGTGATTAATATTAACTGGGTCATTAGGGTGGGGCATAATCATATAGATCTGTCATGACAATTAGGACACAGAAAGAATAAACCATGGAAAGATATAGTAGTAAGACAATTATCAAAAACCTAAGAAGGCTCTTAGAAAAAATGGACACTGCAAATAGTTTGATTTCCAACTTCTTCCTCCATAATAGATACGGGAATTTCTATGATTAAAAGCCAGTCAGTGTGTGGTACTATGTTATGCAAGCCTTAGCAAACTAGTACATTCGTGTTTACTAAAATCCTATACCTCAGCATTTTCATACATATATTCTCCCAACTCCTGGAACTTTTGGTGTTTTTTTTTTTCTCTAGAATGGTTTAGGAGCATGTAGTGTGAACCAAAACCAATCATCTTGTCCAAGGCACTAAGGAATGTAAGTTGCTAACAGTGAGCATAGTACATCCTACTATGCCTTACAGACATCATAGCAGATTCAGAGTGAACTAAAGCATAAGACCATGTTCCCACTGAGAATCACCTGTGCTGCATTATCTGGTGATTAAAAACACCAGAAGGATCATTCATCCTAGCACAGTACATGTGGCAGCTTGTTCTCAGTGGCAAGAGCACATTCTGCAGATCTCCTCTGAGTTTGGATCAGAGAGATCTTGTCTCTAGGGCAAATGTCTCTAAGTCACAACTTGGTAAGCCATGGTTCAATACAAAGAACCAAACAGAGACTGGAAAAGAGAGAGGAGCTGAGGATTTTGAACCTCTGTTACTTGAGGTAAGTCTTATTATTTGGTTTTCTTGCTGCCCAATAAACCAAAAGCAAAGTCCCCCAAATAAAACATTACTTCCTAGCATGGCCACATAGAATACTGGCTTCAGCAGATCCTCCTATTCATAGGGGTTCCCTGTTCATTTGGAAACTACTGCACTCTATCACAGTCTTGAGGACTCACAAATTCCAAAGCTCCTTAACCATGAAATCCTTATTAGAATTACTCATGAGCACTCTGTGATGCATATTTGGAGACAATAGCTTTGAAGAGAAAGTTATGAAAAACTCTCACTAGAAAGTGATGACACATACAGATATACATAGTAGAGGTACAGACTAAAAGAGCTAACATCCTCTGCCTCTGCCCTAAATAACATTTAGATGGTTTGAGCAAAATTCTGTATTTTGCATAGCCAAATATATCACCTTTCCTTTCTCAAAAAGAATATTTGATCAAGTTTTTCTCAACTAAACATAGCCCACAAAATACTAAATCACAAATTCAGCAGTTATCCATGTTACTTATTTCCAAAGACTTTTTACAATTTGAAGTACAGCCCTTCTGATCTGGGTTAAGAGGCATGAAGATCAAAGAGGGAACCTTCTGGAAGCATGATTTGACTCCTTATTCCTAAAAGAGTCAGAAAGGTCAGTATAGTTCTGTGAAAAGAATGACAGGCTAGAAGCAAGTTGGCTGTACTCGTTAGCAATCTCTTAGTTTTGTAATTGTTTATGTGAGAAAAATGTGCAGATCATGCACATTTCATACAGAAAGGGACTAGTCCAAGTTATTATGAAGGAAAGTGAGGAGTTAGCCTTTTCTAATAAATTGTTAGTTCATTTGTTTTCTAATTTCATTTGGAAAATTTGCCTACCAATAGTAAACATACAGCAATGCAGATATATTTGGTATGTGACAGTAATATTAAATTAATTTTATTAATTTAAAAATAATTAATTTTAATTTTTAAAGACCTTGACTTTAAGTGTTTATTCATTGTTATCTGAAAAACAGATATCATCAACGATGAAAAATAGTTTCCAAGTGATTACCACAGAGGAATAGGCAGAATACTAACAATTTCTAAATGAATGAGATTTAGTAGCCTCATTATTCTCAATTAACTAAAAAGCTAAAGAAGCAAATTATCCACCTGCCATAGCTGTTTACTTGAGGTTTAAGGGAGCTTAGAGTTAAGATGGAACTGTCCCATTTCTTGATAAACATGCCCAGTCCACATAAAACTATAAAATACAATCTGGTCAAAGGAAATTCTCAAGCATTTACTACTGCTGAGGAATGAGCATTCTGGTTAACACCTAGACATCAAACTGCAGTCACTCACTTCCTGGAAGTGCATCTTATACTTGCTACTAGCTGGATTTTCCATTTTGGCCTTTCAAGCCTTCTTTTGGTGGCTGCCATTTCTTAGGAAAAATAAAATGGAAATTCAACACTTAACAAACCAATTTATCAGGTGCCCTATTCCAGGCAGCAAGAATCCACCTGAGCTATGTTGTGGATAACTATCCATTCTCTGGCTCCTTGAAATGGGGCTGCCAGAAAGCTTAATCCATGTTGGCTCAATCGGCATCTGCTTTGGCTTCAAACACAAGTAAAACACTGGCTATTACTGGACAAGCTGTAGGAGACGGTAAATGCTTGGCAGCTGCTGAACAGGCATGTTCTCTTCCCTGAGTAATAGCAGTTCTGTGGAACAGGATAGGAAAGAAACAATAATGTTGGGTAGCTTATGCGCTAATCTTTTAAAATACTGATGCTTGGCGAAATGCAAAGAATATTCTCTGATTTATTAACTTCTTACAGCCCCTGGACTTTGCATATTAAAAGGGCACTTGATTTAAAATGAACTTCTACTGAAAAGGAAATGGCAGTCATCTTTCCAGAAGAGAGCATGTTGGAGTCATCAGAACAGAATTGAATGGAAACACTATTTGAAATGACTGCTGCCTTCACCAGAGAGAATCGTTAACCTTTACATAAATTTATGGTCTTGGCTTTTTTTCCAAATTTGGATTTCACCAGGACCAACAGAACACATATGAAATAGTAACCTCTGTACAGCATCAATATCTGCTTTTAATTTACTTTGCATTTTTACTTACAGACAAAAAACGTGGAAGCAGAAATTCTATAAAGTAATGTTTCCCAGTGTCTCCTTTATGTTTATTTCTTTCAGGCAGTAGGCCTGCTCCCAGGGATCTAGATAATAGTAATTATTTCCCCCTAGTGCAAAGTGTGAACCAACCTCTTCTACTTTCATGGATGGAGTATGATAGAGGTGACTTTGCTCAACATCTCTGACCCTCCACTTTTTTTGGTTATAATACTGAAATGCCAATGGTTCCCTCAGAGAGCTACTGTGGAGATTAAATTAAATAAGCCTCTAAATCCAATGTTCAGAGGCAATGACATCGTGTTAACACACTGTGAACATTTTTAAAAGCAAATAAAAATAAAAATCAAATCGATCTACAAAAGTGCATCAAGATGTTTGAAGCATAAAACAGTAAAGAAATAACTGCCTTAAAAATCTTAGGAAGTGAGGCCACACCCAAGATGAACCCTGCCTGGTGCCACATGACTGAGATGGGTGGACCACACTCAAGATGACTCCCAGCCTGCCTGGCACCACTGGATCCATGTAGGGAGCAAAGCTTGAGATGACTCTTGCCCATGTCATGTGGCACCAGGCACTACAGAGATGAGCAAGTAAGTAGGGGGGAAATGGAACAGAAAGAGAAGCAGGATGTGTGCACAATGAAGAGAAGCAGAATTGGAGGCTCAAGGGTAATGAGGAACAACCTGATGTGAGTAGCCAGCAAAGGCTAAGACCATGGTAAAGTCCTGGCATGTGCTGCCACGGAGGGCCATGTCTGGTCCCAAAGGCCAGATAGACATCCCTGGTATGGGCTGATGCCTGGGGCCAAGTTGTTGATGTCTGAGGGCTGTGTAGAACTGGCCCCACCCGCTTGTCTGGTCATTATGGGAGAGCTGGTCCAGCCCCTTGACTGCTGAAGTATTCCCTCCTCTAGAAAGCACAACAGAGATGGTCCTGGTTGCAGGAGTAGTAAGTGAGCTAGCCCCGACAGCGTGAGCCTGCTAAAGCTGGTCCAGCCACTTGTCTGCCATGTGGTGTTGTGGGCAAGGGAGAGATGTCCTCCCACCCTTGTTCCTCAACAGCTGTAGCAAGTGGGTGATCTGGCCCCAGCGTCATGAGAGGAAGAGCTGGTCCTGTTCCTTATTTGCTACAATGTTTGGGAGAGTGGGCCCTACCTCTCACCTGGGCAGCAGAGTAAAGCTGGCCCTGGTTGCATGGGTTGCAGGTAAAGACACCCCAAGGGTATGAGAGTTGGATAGCTGGTCCAGCCATCTTTTGCACTTGGAAGAGCAGGCTCTGCCCCTTTCCCAGGTAGCACAATAGAGTTGCCCCTGCTGGCATGGGTGCAGATGAAGGGACCCCAACAGCATTAGAGCAGAGAAGTTGTCTTGGCCCCTTGTCATTTTCAGCATTGGATGAGCTAGCTGGGGCAGTTCTAGAGAGCTTACCCTGGTGGTGTGGGTGCAGGAGAGCTAGCAGGCTGACCAGCTCAGATACTACTCAGGCCCAGAACTAGGACTTTAAGTGGCTCACCCCAACATCTACCCTATCAATGAACTATTGAGGCACGAGAAGGAGCCAGTCCTACAGAAAAGCTGAAGTATCTCTATGACACAGGACAACAACAGGATATCCCAGGATATCTGATACCTCTGAGGATCCATCTATAGTTAGGGTAATAGAAGCCAGAGGCCTAGAACCAGACCAATGACTCATTGCAAGCAAAGAAATGTGGACAAATGGGTATACTGAGGACAAAGCTACAACTTCTACTCTGAGATCTCTTTTCTTCTGTGGAAGAGGTTGCAAGAGCAGAGGGCAGGTATGAAGAGACAGGGAGATGTATGGGATTTGGATGCATGTTGTGAAATTCACAAGGAAGCAATAAAAAGGTTTTTTTTTGAAAGAATCTTATGAAATCAGAGATTAGAGAGATGGTTCTGTGATTAAAGGTGCTTGTTAGCAAGCCTAATTTCTTGAGTTAGGTACCTTGGACCTACATGTTGGAACGAGCCAACCACTCAACTAAAAAGGAGGCCTGTGCATTTGAACACAGCCCACTACACTGTAGTATGATCTGAAATCACAATTCCATATGAAAATTATATTATAAACAGGCTGCTATATCCATGTATGTCAGTGGTGTGTAAGTAAAGTCTCTGAAGCCTCAGGTATACAGCTGACCAGTCTAAATGCAACTGAAAGACTCTCATTTGGAAACTATATGTAAATGGAAATTCATATATGAACCACACAGGGAAATGGCCAGTACATTTGCTATGGGGTTATTTCTTAACTGCCATACTGATTCACATGCTTGGTTTATACCTAATATCCAGATGGAGGGACTGGACAAGTCCATATGCTCATTCAGCTCTTAGAGATTGTGTTCAGTTTCAGATGCATAAGAGAAGCTCTTTAACTCCCTGTGGGGAACAGGCTTAACAAAACAACGGACAATTCCTAACTAAATGTCATGATAGTCACATCTTCTATTATTTTATATATCATTGATTTTGTACCATATTTTGGCAAAAGAAAAGATCCCATTTTAATAATTTTGGGGTTTTGGATGACAAAAAATGACACCAAGATAAACAAAGGAAAAAATAAAAAAAAAAATAGAAAAGAAAGTTCAAAATAGTAAAACTGTTACTTAGTGTCTTACTTAGTCAGGGTTTCTATTCCTGCACAAACATCATGACCAAGAAGCAAGTTGGGGAGGAAAGGTTTATTCAGCTTACACTTCCACACTGCTGTTCATCACCAAAGAAAGTCAGTACTGAAACTCAAGCAGGGCAGGAAGCAGGAGCTGATGCAGAAGCCATGGAGGGATGTTCTTTACTGGCTT